>NC_061513.1:134987355-135063092 GCF_022539505.1 Lolium rigidum | reverse complement strand
ATTCACCCTTGCATCCTCTCTTATAAGCACATCTTTTGTTGAGACACTATTATTAAAAGCAAGACAGAAAAAAAACTTTAGTCTTTAAGGGGATCCTAACCAACCAGATATTTCGATGTGGCCATTTAACTTCACCCATTTTCGAAGCCAAATACATCGAATTAACCGTAAACTTACCATATTTTGTAAGCAACCATCTACAAGAATTCTCATATTCACACAACTTTAATACCCCTACACATATCCTATATTTTTTTTCCACAACACTGCCGTTTCTCCGAATAAGGTTCTCGTAAAGGTAATAGTACCCCATCAGTTTTCTATTACATCAGCAACTAGCTAACATTAGGATTCAAAGTAATATAGTAAGGTCTATTAGATTCATTACATAAAGTAATACTAGAGCGACATTGTTCTCTATTATATCAATGGTGTGAAGATGTCGGTACCAGAGATGAAGATACTGGAGGAGGATGATGTGTTGATGCAAATGACTGAGGCACATGACAGAGATTATAGAGAATTCAACACGACCTCTTGTACGCAAGCATCAATTTTTCGTGTGGTTGTTTCCGGCGGGAATCGCGGGGCATATGAATAAGTGGAAGAGAGAGCGCTGACGTGCACATCGAACGAGGGACGAGATGCTGGTTGGTAGATCTAGATTTATTTAGCTAGGAAGAGAAACAATGTTCAGTTGGATGCTTCTATTGCAAATTTTCTAAAGGTTATCTAGGCTCGTTCAAATCGAGGCCCACGGCTACTGCAGCCAGAGATCGGGGGGGGGGGGGGGGGGGTCAGATAAAGGAGATTGAAAATAAAATAAATGAAATGAAACGAAACGGAAATTTTGGACGTCACCTCTTTTCTGAGTTGGATAGTATGCATGTTCATCAAAAAAACATAGGGTGGGATGACCTATTTAGGTATTGTAGATTACTAGAACACATGCATGTGTGTTCATCTGGAGGAAAACGATTCTTCTCTAGTAATATGGACGAGAGGCAATAATAACTATTATCATATTTATTGTTCATGATAAATATTTATACTCTAGTTTACGATTGGTAAAGTTATAGCATCCATGACTTTCTGTTGTTGATCATGTTTTGCTCATGGAAGAGGTTTAGTCAATGGATCTGATATGCTCAAAACCATGAAGAAACACTCATTTCAAATGAGTTGATATTACCATGTATAGATTTGGTCTCCTAGTGGAACCTTACTTCCTCGGTCTGGCATATGTTATCAATATTATCACAAACAATATAGTTTCATAGTTCTGACATGCCAGGAACTACACCAAGTTCAAAATGAATATTGACTCAAACGCCCTCCTTAGTCACTGTCAAAATAAATATATACTAAAGCTTTGTTTGTAGAATCCATCACAATGTTAAGTTTTGGAACTCATCTAAGTCTAGCATCGATTTTTTCTTGCCCACTGTGCTACCTTTGAATAAACACTTAGCCTAACTGATATTCAAACTCATTTTATATAGTTTCATACTTAGGAATTCTCTTATTGTTGTCTGATGATCATCACATGAATCACTCTGGCATATGCTCGCAACACTTCAGAGCATAGGACATAGGGTTGCGCACATATCATGGCATTCATGATTTTAAAATCACTCATGTGTTTTACTCATTGCGTGTCAAACACACTAATTTTTGTTAAAACTTCAAAATGACGGAAACAAAAGTAGATCTAACTTGGATAACCAAAGTAGATCTAATCTTGGATAATCACGGAAGCCACGGTCGCACTCCCTCCCCTATATAAAGAGAACGGTAGCTGGGGAGCTAGCCATCACAGCTCCAAACCGCAGCCCCCTCTTCTCCTTCCTCATCCTTCTCCATGCAGCCCTTAGGCGAAGCCCTATAGGAACTCAACCATAACTCCACCACCATGTCATTCTGCTGCTACATTTGATCTCATCTACTTCGCCTCCCGCCATTCTCGATCAAGAACGAGGAGACACCATCAAGCCGTATGTGTGCATAACTCGGAGGCGTTGTTCGCTGTGGCATTGATCGGATATCACAAATTGGATCACGAGGAGTACGACTACATTGACCGCATTAAATACGCTTCCGCCCAACGATCTTTGTGGGTACGTAGATCTAAATATCTCTCTACTTACATCTTGTAGATTGGGTCTTGGATCTTGTAAATTAGATCTACTTTTGTTGATTCTTTGTGGGAATATTTTTGTTTTCTACGCAACGAATCCCATCATCTTCATGCATAACTCGTTCCCGAGCATGGTTGTACCCCTGGTGATGGATGTTGACCATGCATTACATATAATGTGTAGTAGCATCTCCATCATGACAATGACTCCACTTAACTACTCTCCATGCCGCTAGCAACCATCTCCACCACAACCTTGGATCAATGTGGTTGTAACCTTGTGGTCGCTGCATTAGTGTTGGATGAGAAGGCATGCCTCAGTTCTCCTAATAGTTCCCTGGAGCTATAGGAGGGGTACGACTTCTTCCATGCCGTAGTCAGTGGTGATAGGCGGCAGCGCCACCCTAGCTATGTGCGATACACACAACGGGAGGTGGAGGCAAGATCAGTTTGGGAAAGCGAAGCGAAAAACATTGAATTTGCTGCGACACATGTTTTGTTGCATGGCCAAGCGTTAATGCTAGATGGTTAAAGACAATAGTATACTATAGTTCAATGCCAATGTGTTTGCTATGGCCTCCGTAGATTGAATATTTTAACTATAGCAATGGTGAGTAGTAGGCACAATTTATCGCTTGTCCGTTTGTGATCTGCAAAATTGAAACATATTTTGAATTGATATTTATCCATAACATCTGCAGCACACCAAAATTATACAGTAAAAAGTAGCACATTAATCGGTATAAAGTCAAAAATGAAGAAATTAATTCCAAAACATGTGTAGAGAAATGCCAGATAACTTTTATTCTCAGGTTTTTTCCAAGGCAAACACATGTAGAAAACTAGAGATATGATACACTAAACTCTAACAATTTATATTTGCCAGCAGGATGTTGATTGGTGTCCCCAATATCACACTCTCTAAATTAAAACTTACCCAAGTTCCATACAACATATTCCCATCATCACATATTTTTTAGAGTTAAAGCCTTAGACTAGCTTTCAATTAATAAAGCCACCAACAACATATACAAACGTTCTTTTTAGGAAGCTCACATGAACTGCAACGCAAGAAAAATAAGAATTGAAACAATGAACACTATTTGGAATGCCTACACCACAGCTAGACGTTGAGGAGAGCACCAAGAAGGCAGCGAGAGCTTGGGGAGGCCGCTGGAACATGTTGTCGTCCGCTCCCACTCCGCCTCTCCGCCTCTGGAAAGAGACCACTTGTCCCTCGCCCTTGATCGAATGGCACTGTACCGTTGGGAGCCAAAGGTGTTCCCCCAAGAACACGACGGAATAGAGAGATCTAGATTGCCAAAGGAGACACCACCAACTATGTGTTAGGGAGCTTCAGCGAGAGCACCACCATCGCAGGAACAACCACAACATCAGACCGAAGCTCCATGAAGAAGACACAGCGGAGAAGAAATGGACGAAAGAGGGTGTAGCCTGCCCCATGGATGAACATGAACACCATGGCATAGCCACTCGCCAGCCTAGTGTCGCTGTTGTCGTAAAGGGAACCCTTTCCCCTTTTCACCCAGCCTCGAGGGCTACGACCACCGGAAAGCATGGCAATGCAGCGGCAGAGCATCAAACCATGCACCTGCTGGTAGCCACGGGGCAAAGTATTCACCAATCAAAGCAAGTCACCACGGCCACCTCTAGCCTCCATTGCTCAAAACCCCACCTCAGCAGTTCCCAAGATGGCACCTTCAAGAAGGGGACCGACCTTGCAACGGTGCTCACATCCGCAAGGAAACCCGAGGCTTTCGCCCATGCAGAGGAGAGTAGTGCGGGTGGTACCTCGATGATGCCTTCAAGGAGGAGCGTCGCACCGACAGTGTCGTCCTCGTCGTGGTTGCGCAAGGGTTGCCCCGGTACCACGAGCCAACACTACCCACTTACCATGTACCTAAATACAGCGGGCAAAGACCACCGAGATCCAGATCTGGCAAGGGGGGAACAAATCAAGGAAGGAGAGGCTTCGTCTTCATCTCTGGCACCTGGGGCGGCGAAGCAGACCAGGTGTCGCGACCTTCGACCTCTATAGCCTCGCCGACATCAAGGACGAGAGTGATGGCCAGCACTAACCATGGCCGTCGCCTAGGGCCGGCTCCATGGCTTCCAGAACCCTCACCGAGGCAACGACCGGCACGCAAAGCCCACCGAGCAGCCGCCACGGCCACGACGATTCTTGTGCAGCTTTCCTCGTCCTAGCACCGTGCGAGGGCCCAGATTCCCCGCCGCCCCCTTCACCGGCACCGCGTGCTTTACCGGCCGCGCCTCTAGGGCGACGAGGAGGAGGGGAGGATGGAGGGAGGGTACCGGTGTCACAGGGAGCTAGGGTTCGGTGGTTCGCTCCCTCTGCCAGGAGGGGGCAACGCGAGGGAGGGCAGTTCCGTAACCGCTTTTCTTCTGTATGTTTCGCCCATCATTACATCTGCAAGAAGTGTTACAAAGATGTGTATATTTTCCTGTCGCGTACTCTGAAAGCCTTAGTAACGTCTATGGCACCAAATTCGTCTGTGTCCACATCTGAAACTCTGAATTGGTGTTTCTTTTTTTTTCTAACAGGAATTGGTGTTTCCTAAATCACCCAATTACTCTGTAGAGCGACGCTGACATGAATTTTGTTTCTTTCTCCTAGGGTTCGGGCGACCGGATGACCTAGGGATGGAATCCTCGTTTGAGTCGCTCCCGTGAGTGCGATCTCTCTCCCTCGTGCTCTCTCTCGCTCCCCTGGTGTACCCTAGAAACTTTTCCAGGTCATCTCTGCGCTGGCTCGGGGTGATTTCGGGGCTCTCGTAGATTGCCGCCCACCCTTGGTTTTAGCTGCGAGATTGGTGGAGGTTGACGATGACGGGTACATCGGCGTTGAGTGGTAGCGGCAAGGCGGTGATGACGGCCCCTGGGTTGGGGGCGGATGGATCTGTGGGGAGCGAAAAGTTGGATCCATCTACTGAGATGGCGGCGGCGGGTGGATCCGATGACAATGTCTCGGAGTTGATGGGTCGTATCCGGCTAACTGCCGTGGAGGCTGAAGCCGTAGTCCTGGATGATGGTGGGGAGGATGTTCTCGTCCACTCTCCATGGGGGATCGTAGGCAAGGTTCTGGCTCCAAACACCCTTCACATTAGTACGATTGCCTCGGCATTGCGCCCTGCGTGGGGGAACCCGTGCGGCCTGCTTCTGAATCCGGTCGGACACAATCGTTTTGTGGTGGAGTTCGCCACAAGAGCGGACAAGGAACGCGTGGTGGATGGCCCTCCTTTTGTCGTGGGTAAGCATGCGGTTCTTCTCCGGGATTTCAACATTGATCTGAAGCCCCATGACATGGTTTTTTAATGGCTTGAAGATATGGGCGAGGACCATTAATCTGCCCTTTGGGTATATGCACAAGAGATGGGTGCGGTGATTGCTAGTTGGCTTGGCATCGAAGGAAGTAAACCTGTTGTGGATTGTGATGTGACAACAGATGTTGGGGTAGCTATATGCGTGTTCGGGTTGAGGTTGACGTCGACAAGCCGCTTCGGCTGGGAGTCACAGTTTTTTCCCAGCGTCGGAATGCAACATACTAGTTTGATGTTCAGTATGAGCAGCTTCCGCTTTACTGCTTCTCTTGTGGTGTGATTGGTCACTCCTCTACTGAATGTATGAACCCAGGAGAACGGAATGCCGATGGAAAATTGCCATACTCGGCTGATCAGTTGTGTGCGCCGGACGAGAAAAAGAAAAAGACACAGGGGGCGAAATCGTCGAGTGGCTCAGTTTCGGCCGGCCAGGGACGACAGTCATCATCACAACATGTCAATGACAAAGCCGGCCAGCCGACTAACCAGAACGGGTCAGCGCAGCAAAACAAGAGTGTGGAGTTCACTGAAGTGTCCTCTCCGGTGAAGAAGAGGCAGCAGCACGCCCGGGCCAGTACTGCCAAGAATCCTAAAGGTCAGGGCAAGGAAAAAGTCGCCATCCAGGAGGATGGAGGACTAACAGCGGGACAGAAACGCAAATCACAACAGGTGTACCGTGTGAGGGTCCCTGCTGTTGTGGAGGCGGAGGCGGTAAATCCACTTGGGCTTGTAATCCACCAAGATACATCTAATCAGGAAAATGTTGAGGTGCAATCTGAGGACGTGTTGAGATCTGACTCAAACAAAAAGATGAGGAAGAATGTTGTTGGATCGGCGGATCAGGCGGGCGCTGTTGAGCAGCCCCACCGTACGCAATGCGGTTCTTATGCTGGAACCGTCATGTGCTGGGGACGGACGCGACAGTTGGCGAGCTTCGCTGGCTAGGTAAGGCTCATCGTCCCACCCTTCTCTTCCTTTCTGAAACGAAGATGAAGGACACCCGAGTACGGAATTTCATGTGGTCCTTGGGCTACTCTGGATGCTACACTGTTAGTAGCGAAGGTTTGAGTGGTGGTATAGCTCTCTTTTGGTTGTCGTCGGTCTCGGTCTCTATAAAGGCTAACAATGCTCGATGCATTGATGTTAATGTTACAAATGAGAGAGGGCTGACATTCCGAACGACGAGAACGTATCCTATAAAACCATCTAACTGGTGTACCAGCTGCACCAGCGATGCCTGAACCGTCGGATGGTCATGGGAAGGACAGGATCCCTCACTAGTTGGGCTGCCCACACATTTATGAAAAGAACCTCAGAGTATAGCTGAGCTGCACGAACAGAAAGAATCGATTCAAGAGATGCCGACTCTGCACGGCCAGCGGCCGCCGGCGGCGGCCAAGCCGTCGGCCAGAGAAGCTGCTCGCACGACGCCTCTTAGAAGATCTGCTCCTCGTCTTCCTCCCCCCCACCACCTCCAGCGTCAAGCTCAGCCCTAACATCTTCACCTTCGTCCTCCCCTTCCGGGCTTCATGGCGCAGGGTGTCGTGCACAACACAGCCCCCTGTTCTTGCGCTTTCACTCTCCGGTACCAATCTCCCTCTATGACTTTCACATGCCACGAATCTCACATACAGAAGAGGAAATGAGACAACATTGGGGCGAATTTTCTAGCCATGGCTTCCATGGTGCCCCGTAGACAGACCGGAGAGAGAGACACGCGATGGGGATTGTCGATTCAGGTTAGGAAGGATGATTCACGCAGTTCAGAGACACTGCGAGGGTCGATTTGCAAATGTTCCATCAACACTAGTCAAGGGCTGCATCCTGGTCACTTCTTTCACATCCAACGGCTTACATGGACGGGTGCATCTGGTGCACTAGTTCTGCCGTTTCATGGGATACGCTCTCTCCGAACGACCTTTATATATGGAGAACCTCGCCGTGAACTTCGTGCAGAGTTCTGGGATTTTCTTCGATTTATGCACGCACAATGGAACGGCCCCTGGTTGTGTTGTGGTCATTTTAATGAGGTTCTCAACCAAGACGAACACATTGGGCCTCGTGATCGGTTTGAAGCACAGATCAATGCCTTCCGAGATTGCATGCAGGACTGTGAATTGATGGATCTCGGTTTTGAAGGGCCAAAGTTTACATGGAGCAATCACCAAGAAGATGATACTCATGTTAAAGTGCAACTCGATAGGGCGGTTGCAAACGGTGATTTCTCACGCACTTTCAAGGATTGTGCAGTGGAGAATATTATTACCACGTCATCAGATCAATATGCCATCTTAATCACCTTGGAGCGAGACTCAAGGCAGATGAAGGAGCAACCGGTTGAGCAAAATTTCAGATATGAAGCTATGTGGTTGCGGGCACCAGACTATAAAGACGTCCTTGAATCGGTGACATAGGCATCCCCAATGGGCCTGCCGAAGATGGTACCCGGGGTTTTACTGAAGGCCCACGACCCGAAGATTATAAAGCCCGGAAGCCCAGTCAGGAGATAGTTTGGAAAGATAGAATTGTATTAGGAATATTGACTTGTAACTATTACGGGACGGACTCAAATAGTCTCCCGAACTATGTAATTTGTGTATCACGAAACCCTCGGTTCCGCCTCCTATATAAGGAGGAGTCGAGGGAAAAAGAAAGGACCGATTCTATTATCAGCGCAACTCTAGTTTTCTAGTAGTCGAGTACTTTTCCGGCTGAACCTTCGAGATCTACTTGCCCTCTACTTCCAACTAAACCCTAGTCTACAATCCGTAGGCATTGACAAGTTAATCCCTTGTCAATTGGCGCCGACCGTGGGGATTAGAGGCGACAAGGAGCTGATCTCGATGGCACGTTCAAGATCGTCGAATTCTTCGGTAGCAAGCAACGTGATGGATAGAGGTAAACAGATCGAAACTGATCTAGTCGATTTTGTTCCTCACCCGCCCTCCCGTTTGGATGCATATGCGTATCTGGAGGAGCCTATGGAGATGTCGTTCGGAAGGTTCCACTTCCGCATCGAGAAAGAAGGATATCGTCTCGAGGTTCCGATTTCGTCGGGATTTTCGGCGGTCGATTCCGATTTTTCGGACTCGTCGTCATCATTCGAGACAGGCGATGAGGATATTTCTCCGCCACGCTTCGTCAGAACTACGGCAAGTGAAAAGCTCGCCAAGATCTTCGGTAACATGTCCTTCGAATCGTCTGCGGACTCCAATATAAGCAGCGACTCAGACAGCGTCGACAGCTTCAGCTTCATCGACAAATCCACTTCCGTCGGAGAGGTCTTCACCGATGTATACGACGGTGTCACCAATCCCGACAAAGATCAAAGTTCAAAATATCATCAAATCTATGCAATCGGAGATACAAGCCGACCACAGGAGGAGACATCAGAAGACTTCGATAACGCGGTAAATCCGTACGTCGATCCCGCTGATCTTACGCGAGGCTTAGGAACCAAATATGTCGGACCTGGAACACGGCAGATGGTGCAATTTCCGCAGGCAGTGTGGGACAGAGTTGCAAGAGCTATTGATGGCACAGAGCCAATGACTGTAACTGCGATAGCTGAAGAGTTACAAGCATATCAATATAGACTCGCCCGTGCCAGACGGGAGCTCGAAAAACAGAAAGTTGAGCTGGATAGGAGGCAAGCCGCGGCTTCCGCGTCAAGCAGACGAAGAGCAGAGTTGAGCCGACAATCAGGTAGTTTGGGAGACAGTCATAGAGCAGCTCGAAATAGGGCAAGATCTCGGTTGCAACATATACCTGAGGCTGAAAGGGAGAACCTAGTTCAAAACCTTGACATGTCCTTTATGTCGATTGAAACGAGGGGGAATATTATTCCCAAAACACCAGAAGCTGGATACATGGCGACACAAGCTTTCATCCTGGCATCCAGGCCACCTCCCGGAGATCCAAGAGAAGCGTTGTATAACATGGCCATGGCAGGAGTTGGAGCAATGGGAACAGCGTTCGCAAGTACACCTCCCGAAGGTTCTGCAAGGCAAAATAGTCCACGACCTACTGCAGTGGTGCAAGATCCTGCGAGACCGAGTGGGGCAAGAGACACAGCGACGCAAGCAAGGGTGGACAGAGCGCGACAGGAAAGAAGGGAACATCGACACTCACCAGAGGTTGACGAAGAGGATATGTGCGGGCTCCCGTGCTTTACGAGACGAGTCCGCAAAACTCGAGTTCCATCAGGGTTTAAGTTACCCGATAATTACAAAAAAATTGATGGCCTGCAAGAACCCGAGGATTGGCTAGTTGATTATCTCGAGACGGTAAAGCTGATGGGTGGAACTAGAGCAACAGCCATGCAGAGCATTCAAGTACACTTTAGTGGAGCCGCACGATCGTGGATAAAGAAGCTGCCTCCTGGTTCTATCGACAGCTGGGAAAGTTTCGAGGATATATTTGTGAAGAATTTCCGATCCACGTGCAAGAAACCCGCATCATTGGAGCAGTTGAGGGCTTGCAGACAGAAATACGACGAATCAATGAGGACGTATATCCAGAGGTGGAACATCATCAAAAACTCGGCGGAGAATATATCTGACGAGAGAGCAATAGATGCATTTGTTGCTGGTATTCGAAGAAGGGACTTTGTCGAGGATTTGGGAAGAACCAATCCAAAGACAATAGCAGCACTCATGGAAATAGCGAATTGGTGGGCGGATGGAGAAGATGCTGTTCATAACAAGCGGCACAGGTCGCCTGAGGATGACCGCAACCGAAACTTTCAAAATAGGCGACGATTCCCTCGACATTTTTCAGATTATGATGCTCCCGGCCAAATATCGGCTGGATTTCAAGGAAACAGCGGAGGAAACAATCGAGATGATTATCAAAAAAGTGGCGAGCAGCGCAGCGACTACAAGGACGGCTCTCGTCCCAATGGACAAAATAATGGACCAAGATTTCAGAGGCCGTATGTATCACCCGAGGATCTCTTAAACGGACCATGCCAAATGCACTTTTACCTCGACAACAATGGAAAGAGGCAGTCAGGACATCTGCAGAAGGACTGTCGAACTTTTCTAGCACTACATAGATTTGCAGGGCATAGCAACACGCAGACAGTGAATAGAAACCCCCAGGGGCCAAGGAGTGAGATCCACCTTCCACCTTGATGGCGCGTGATGCACACGTCCGTTGGGAACCCCAAGAGGAAGGTGTGATGCGCACAGCAGTAAGTTTTCCCTCAGTAAGAAACCAAGGTTATCGAACCAGTAGGAGATGAAGGCCACGTGAAGGTTGTCGGTGAAGGAGTGTAGTGCGACGCAACACCAGGGATTCCGGCGCCAGCGTGGAACCTGCACAACACAATCAAAATACTTTGCCCCAACTTAACAGTGAGGTTGTCAATCTCACCGGCATGCTGTAAACAAAGGATTAAACGTATGGTGTGAAGAATGATGTTTGTTTGCAAAGAACAACAGAGAACAATGATTGCAGTAGATTGTATTTCAGATGTAAAAGAATGGACCGGGGTCCACAGTTCACTAGTGGTGTCTCTCCAATAAGATAAATAGCATGTTGGGTGAACAAATTACAGTTGGGCAATTGAAAAATAGAGAGGGCATAGCAATGCACATACATATCATGATGACTACTATGAGATTTACTTAGGGCATTACGACAAAGAACATAGACCGCTATCCAGCATGCATATATGCCTAAAAACTCCACCTTCGGGTTAGCATCCGCACCCCTTCCAGTATTAAGTTGCAAATAACAGATAATTGCATTAAGTACTGTGCGTAATGTAAACAATACAAATATCCTTAGACAAAGCATTGATGTTTTATCCCTAGTGGCAACAGCACATCCAAGACCTTAGAACTTTCTGTCACTGTCCCAGATTCAATGGAGGCATGAACCCACTATCGAGCATAAATACTCCCTCTTGGAGTCACAAGTATCAACTTGGCCAGAGCCTCTACTAGCAACGAAGAGCATGCAAGATCATAAACAACACATATATGATAGATCGATAATCAACTTGACATAGTATTCCATATTCATCGGATCCATACAAACACAACATGTAGCATTACAAATAGATGATCTTGATCATGATAGGCAGCTCACAAGATCTAAACATGATAGCACAAGAGGAGAAGACAACCATCTAGCTACTGCTATGGACCCATAGTCCAAGGATGAACTACTCACGCATCAGTCCGGAGGCGGGCATGGTGATGTAGAGCCCTCCGGTGATGATTCCCCTCTCCGGCAGGGTGCCGGAGGCGATCTCCAGAATCCCCCGAGATGGGATTGACGGCGGCGGCGTCGCAGTATGTTTTCTCGTATCGTGGCTCTCGGTACTAGGGTTTTCGCGACGGAGAGATTATATAGGCGAAGGGGCAGAGTCGGGGGACGCTCGAGGGGCCCACCCCATAAGGCGGCGCGGCCAGGGGTGGGGCCGCGCTCCCCTATGGTGTGGCCGCCTCGTCGCCCCTCTCCGTCTCCTCTTCGGTGTTCTGGAAGGCTCCGTGGAAAATAAGACCGTGGGCTTTTGTGTCGTCCAATTCTGAGAATATTTTCTGTGTAGGATTTCTTAAACCAAAAACAGCAGAAAACAGGAACTGGCGCTTCAGCATCTTGTTAATAGGTTAGTGCCGGAAAATGCATCAAAATGATATAAAGTGTATATAAAACATGTGAGTATTGTCATCAAACTAGCATGGAACATAAGAAATTATAGATACGTTTGAGACGTATCACACCTCCACCCGCAATTATGGATGCAAATCGACACCAGTTGCAGTTGGCGGCAGCTCCCCCAAGCTTGGGTTTTTCCATAGCATTAAAAATAATGGTGTCAAAAAAAATTATACTAATAACATTACTACCACTATTATGCAGACAAACTTCCATAGGTTTTTTAATTTTCTCTTCAAAAGCATCATGTCCTAATTCAATATAAATTTCATAAAGATCTCTAATTTTTTTGTTGTTTTCCATTAAGCCTAACTAGTGAAATAAAAACAAGAAACAAAAAGATATAATTGCAGAATCTAAAGGAAATAGCTTCGAGCACTCACACACCGGCAACAGTGCTAGGAAATAGCTTAGTAGTCGGAGGATGTGAATACCTTTTACCTTACATTCCCGGCAACGGCGCCAGAAAATAGCTTGATGTCTACGCACGCTTCTAATCCTGTAGACAGTGTTGGGCCTCCAAGAGCAGAGGTTTGTAGAACAGCAGCAAGTTTCCCTTAAGTGAATCACCCAAGGTTTATCGAACTCAGGGAGGTAGAGGTCAAAGATATCCCACTCAAGCAACCCTGCAATTAAGATACAAGAAGTCTCTTGTGTCCCCAACACACCTAATACACTTGTCAGATGTATAGGTGCACTAGTTCGGCGAAGAGATAGTGAAATACAAGTAATATGGATGATTATAAGTAGTAATTGCAATCTGAAATAAAAATGGCAGCAAGCGAACATGTAGCGGAACTTGTTGGAAACGGTGTTTCAATGCTTAGAAACAAGGCCTAGGGATCATACTTTCACTAGTGGACACTCTCAACAATGATCACATAATTGAATAAATAAAAGCTACTCTCAAACACTCTCTTGTTGGATAACAAACACCATTCATTGTGTAGGCCTGCAAAAGGACATCTCAAGCCGGAGTAAACAAGCTCCACAAAATCATAAAGGAATCACACACGATGCGCATACTGTCACCATCACACCGTGGAGAGTGACTCCGGAGTTCATATTAAAGTAGCCTCTAGAGTGCATAATAGACAAGAGTAACATCTACATATTCAACTAGATTACTGTTATCACCAGAATTTGACCGGATCAGAGGTGGGCCGCGATTGAAGAATATATATATAGAAGAAATACATGAATCGGCCTTGTGTACCAAGTTTGGGCTAATTGCCCGTGTATCTGTACCATAGTAGGATACGTGTCGGTTAGGAGTTAGAGTTTTACCCGTGCATGGTTAGGTGCACGCCTGAATTAGAAAGTCCCCTGGACTATAAATATGTATCTAGGGTTTATGAAATAAACAACAACCAACGTTCAACACAAATCAATCTCGGCACATCGCCAACTCCTTCGTCTCGAGGGTTTCTCCTGCTAAGCACCATGCTGCCTAGATTGCATCTTGCGATCTAGGCAGCACAAGCTTATTACGTTGTTCATGCGTTGCTCGTACTGAAGCCTTTTTGATGGCGAGCAACGTAGTTATCTTAGATGTGTTAGGGTTAGCATTGTTCTTCGTATCATATGCTGTCGTAGTGCAACCCTTATGCATCTAGCCGCCCTTACACCTATCTTAGGTGTAGGGGCGGCACCCCGCTTGATCATTGTTTAGTAGATCCGATCCGTTACGGTTGCTCCTTGTTCTTCAAGGATTAGTTTAATATCCGCAATAGTTAGGCCTTACAAAGGGTTGGAGGATCCAGCGGCGTGTAGGGTGGAGTTCGCTAGTCCTAGACAGGATGTTCCGGGGATCAACCTCGTGTTGGTTTTTAGGCCCTGTCTAGGATCGGCTTACGGTCACCGTACGCGAGCGCGAGGCCCAATCGTGAGTAGGATGATCCGATTATGCGGTGAAAACCCTAAATCGTCGTAGATCGCTTTAGCTTTATCTTGATCAAGCAGGACCACCATATATTCGTACACCTCGTACGAATCATGGGTGGATCGGCTCTTTGAGCCGATTCACAGGACAACTTGAGAGCCGATCGAGGCTCGTATTTAACGTTTACGTGTATGCCATGCAGGAAACTAAGCGAGGCATCATCCAACACCTTCCTGACCAGGTATAGGTCAGGTGGCACGCCCTTGCGACCGCATCGGACGTGTGACCAGAAGGCTTTGCGGGCCGTTGCTCTGAGGGACCAGGACCAGCCGCAGTCCTGAGTTGTTCCCGGCTCTACGGTGTTGCCAGTCGCTGCTCGCCGGTGGGTTTCTGACCGCAACACATTCTGGCACGCCCGGTGGGACCATCTTCGACATCCACCGCATCGCCATCTACATCCGAGATGGCGGAAAGCACTCCGGTCAAGTACGAGGATCTGACTGACGAGCTCAAGAAGAAGCATGACGAGATCAAAGCGGTCCTCGAAGCCGACCTCATCGGCTCTTTCCACGGAACCCGCTCCCATGGCGTCGGGTGGAAGGGGTTCTCACCGAAGGCGCGCTCGATGGAGTGGACCTGTCCGCCCCGTCGAAGAACGCACCGGTCGCTGCGTCGGGAGATCAACTTCATGGTGGCTCATTTGCTGCACCGCCACTACGAGAGCCCGGTGAACAGTTTGGAGCGTGTCGCTCGCGCGTGATCCAGGAAATCATGAGCCACCGGTACTCTCCGTCGGGACCAGCTACGGGGACTTACCAAGGACGAGATGCCACTCCGGTCCCGTCCACCGCTGCCGTTCGCGTTGGCAGCGCCCGAAGTGCCGAACTCATCGGCATACGTCGTCTACAAGATTGGTGGTGACCCTAGTGACTACCAATTCCTACATGAGGCGCCCAAGGAGATCCCGCACGGATACACGTGCGCATACGTGCCAGATTGCAGCAACTGGGCACTCTCGAACCAGGCTGCGACGGCAGGGACTTCTGGAACAGCAGGAGGAACGTCGGCAGCAGATCTTGAGAAGCAGGCGTGGTTGGCTAAGTACGCCACTCCGACAAACCTCCAGAGCTCAGCTCCTGCAGTTGGCTCAGAATTGGAAAAGCAAGCATGGCTGGCTAAGTATGCCACCCGGCGAATCTTCAGGGTTCGACACCTTCAGCCATCACCGCGGATCAGATTTGTACAATTCTGAAAGATCAGTTCGGCATGATGCCGAAAAGGAAGACATTCGGCTATACCAAGCCGTACCCCAACGAGTACGAATTGATCCCGCTACCACCCAAATATCGGCTCCACGACTTCACAAAGTTTAGTGGATCAGATGGTTCCAGCTCCATCGAGCATGTGAGCCGATATTTGGCACAGGCTGGGCACGATCTCGGCATCGAAGAGCTGCGTGTGAGGTTCTTCGCACGGTCCCTCACGGGATCGGCTTTCGGGTGGTACACATCGCTGCCACCGAACTCAATCCGGACTTGGAAGCGGTTGGAAGAGCAATTCCACGTACGGTATCACTCGAGAGGCTTCCGAGGCTGGTATTGCCGATCTAGCACAAGTACGACGAAGCGCGGGGAAACGGTGTCGAGAATACATCCAGCGCTTCAGGACCATTAGGAACCGATGCTATTCGGTTCACGTAAGTGAAAAAGAAGCGATCGAGTTGGCGGCGGTGGGTCTCTCATCATCGATCAAGGACGTGGCCTCCCAAGCGAGACTACCCTTCATTGGCGCACATGGTGCGAAGCTGTCGGCATATGAACGGCGCCACCCGGATGTTTACCGGGACAAATTCAAGCGCGCGGTGGTCCTGGTTGAGGCGAACGAGGATGAAGGTGTTGCGGGAGATCAAGAGGTAGCGGTGGCTGAATGGGCTCGGGCGGCAAGCCCCGTGTCCCGTAAGTGGGTTAAGCCACAAGGTCCTCCAAAAGGGTTCGACTTCGACGTGACCAAAGCTGAGCAGATTTTCGACCTCTTACTCACGGAGAAGCGGCTAAAGGTACCCGAAGGCCACAAGATCCCCACGGTGCAAGAGCTGAACGGAAAGCCATACCGCAAGTGGCATAACACGTTCACCCACGCCACCAACGACCGCATGGTGTGGCGTCAGCGAATCCAAATGGCGATAGAAAAAGGGCGGCTAATTTTCAGCCGGTACGCCATGAAGGCCGACACACACCCCTTCCCCGCCGTTAACATGGTGGAGTATACTTACCATGGAGGGTGCCAGCCAGATTTCTCGTGCAATATCAACATGGTGGGACCTGGGCACCACTGCGGTAAGGACGGAGATGAGGGCAGCTTGCTCTCATATCAAAGACACAGAGGAAGCCGCTCCACGAGATCGGCTCCGCCACGACGGCAAGCGCTACATCACAGAGGGAGAAGTGAGGAACGTAAGATATCAGCGACCTCTCTCTGATCACCTCCTCAACAAGTATGTGGGTCAATACGACCAACGCCGGCGATAAAACGATGGTGATGAAAAAGATCGTCTGGCTAGGGACGACAGGAGACGTCGTCGGCATGATCACGACGAGGAGCGATACGAGCGCCACGCCAAGGAAAAGTCGAGGGAGCAAGACGACGTAGATAGGCACTGGGACTGCCCCTTCTTCGGTACACTCGCTGGGATTCAGGAATGAGCCGATTGCCTACAATCGGCAATTGCCCGAGAATGCAAACAAAGGAAGAAGGATGCAGCTAACGTGTCCGTGTTCAAACGTCTAGGGCCTCTCCCGCCTCGGAACAAGCATGCTGAGTCCGCTCGGGTGGAAGATCTCGAGGAACTAGAGGACGATGATGAAGAAGAAGACAAGTGTCATCGGCCAAGGTGGTGCCCTGATGGGCTCAGCCGTTCCCAGAAGCGAAGGGTTCAGCGTCCGCGTGGGTTGGAGGAAGCTGAAAGGTTATACCTGCACACGTTGAGGAAGGCACGGCCTGATCTGGCCGCCAAAATTCAGCGAACCCTGGACGAAGAAGGTCGTCCACAAAGGAAAGAGTGGCGCCCTAGACAAAAGAAAGCCGATGATGAAACATCGGCTGGCACAAACATGATGTTCATCCTTCCAATGGAGTTTAGTGCTCCGGGATTAGACGAAGCACCTGTGGCACAACTTGACTGCGGCCCACGGCCGGTCATCTTTGAGAAGCCACGAGAAAGAAGCTACGAGGCATCCGAAGGCCCTGTACTTGCGAGGTTACATCAATGGGCAGCTTCGTCAACAAGATGTTGGTGGACATCGGAGCGGCGGTTAACATTATGCCATACTCCATGCTACGTCGGTTGGGACGCTCCAGCTCGGATCTGATCAAGACCAATGTAACACTGAGCGATTTCAACGGCCAAGCATCTGACGCACAAGGTGTTCTGAATGTGGATCTGACCGTAGGAAGGAAAACTGTCCCTACAACGTTCTTATTGTCGACAGCAAGAGCTCCTATGCTGTCCTACTAGGGAAAGATTGGATCCACGCCAACTGTTGCATTCCATCCACAATGCACCAATGCCTAATACAGTGGGATGGAGATGAAGTAGAAGTCGTCCACGCAGATGATTCAGCCGAGATTTCAACGGCTGGCATGAACGTTTGGGAGACATCAGGCCAAGAGCCACTCTCAGGCATCAATTTGGACGACTGCGAGCGCATCGACGTGACAAAGAACGGGGTTAGGCTGGTTTTATCCACCGGCCTGACCGTGTAACAAAACAGCGCCTATGGACAAACATGGCGATGCCGATCCAAGGAGATCGGCCCCAAGGATTTATGGAGGAACATTACAAAACCTTCATCGAACAAGCAACGTGGAGGCCGATTCCAGCAATCGGCCAAAATTATCCTCACTGTACATTTTACCTGGGTTCAACATTCGATCCAACAGGGAATACCTGAAGAGCCCACTACTAGGAAAAAGCCTAGCCGTAAGATGGGTGTTAGTGGCGCACCAAGAGGGCAGTGCGCCACTACTACTTAGCAGTGGCGCACCGGAAAGTGGTGGGCCACTATTAAAAATGTAGTAGTGGCGCACCTCTCTGCGGTGCGCCACCACTAAGTTTGACCATGGGTTTGACCCAGCCTTATACATAGCAATGGCGCACCATGTAGAGGTGCGCCACAGCCTATTTTTGTAGCGGTGGCGCACCTCTACATGGTGCGCCATTACTATGTAAAGGGGAGGATGGAAATGTTTGGGCATCACTTAGTAGTGGCGCACCATGCTTGGTGCGCCATCGCTAAGTGGTGCCCAAACATTTCCACACCCCCCACCGTGGATCGCCTTTTGGAGTTTGCAAAAAATAAAAGAAATAGATAGAAAATTCAAAAAATTAAATCCTTTGAAATGCCCATGTAATATTTCATCTAGGTTTAGTGAAAATTGAAAAAAATGAATTTTGATATATTATGCAAAATGGCGTCATGTTTCGGTAAAACGGGATTTCACGGTTGCATACGACCTCCGATGAAAAACTTTTTTATATCAAAATCGATCTACGCGAAATTTCCTATTCAAATTCAACGGCCTACGGCCGTTTGGAGAAAAAATGGATTCGTCAAATTCAAAATAGAAACAGGACTTTTTTCAGGTTTTAGATTTTGGGCAAAAAATAGAAAAAAAATAGCGGTGGCGCACCCATGCCTTGGTGCGCCACTGCTAAGCTTCCCGCCCACGAATTTCAAAATGTAGGAGCCGGCCACTTAACCCCCTCCTCCCTCCTCCTCGTGCTTTCATTCTCCTCTCCTCCTCCTGCTCTCCTCCTCTCCTCCTTTCACTCCGGCGACCTCCTCCTCTCCTCTCCTCTCCTCTCCTCCTTTCACTCCGGCGACCTCCTCCTCTCCTCTCCTCCTTTCACTCCGGCGACCTCCTCCTCTCCTCTCCTCCTTTCACTCCGGCGACCTCCTCCACTATGTCGAGCTCCGGTGACCTTACTTTCCGGCGAGCTCCGGTGACCTTACTCTCCGACGACCCTCAGTCGACCCTCTAGCCTCCATTACTTCCATCCTTCGTCCTCTTGTTCATCCTCTCCTACATGTACTCACCTCTCTTCACCTCTCCTACGTCCCTCATTCATCACCACCGGCGGCTAGGCTAAGAAAAATGAGAATGAACATTGCAAAATTAATTCTAGCAACAAGAACGAGAAAAAATAACGAGCCAAAAAAATTCGAAACGAAATGTGCCGGATCCGGATCCGGATCCCGATCCGGATCCGGATCTAGAAATTTCAAATTTTAGTAGTGGCGCACCTTTTTTCTATCCGGTGGCGCACCTCGGACGTTTAGGAGTGGCGCACCATGAAGCTAGTAGTGGCGCACTACCAGTGCGCCACTGCTAAGCCAAATAGCAATGGCGCACCACTAGTGCGCCACTACTAAAAGTTAGCAGTGGCGTGATAACAGTGGCGCACCACTAGTGCGCCACTGATGGGTAAAAGTGGTGCGCCACTGATTGCCCTTTTCCTAGTAGTGGCCGATACCATCAAAATCCCTTGAAAGAATCGGCTCGGGGGGAACCCAGGTGGATAAAACACGAAGATATGCAGTAGAAGCATCTTTCAAATGCCCAGCAGCCCAAGATATCCTTTAATGACGGGTATTGAAGTACGGGGGCCGATACATAAATCGGCCGTAAAAAATTGAAAATATTTTAAGCACAGCCGATGCGCAGACATCGACTTAAGGGTAGAAAGCCGATGCATGGCCATCGACTCTAGAGGTACAACTGTTGTGAGCAGAGGCTCGGAACTCCGAAGGCTCTCTGCCTGGAAGAGCTCGGGGGGCAGCTCACCCTGAAGGTTCTCTGCTCTGAGGAGCTGTTATCACCAGAATTTAACCGAATCAGAGGTGGGCCGCAATCAGGATGGGCTTAAAGAAATATACATGGAGGATTACGTGAATCGGCCTGTTATACCAAGTTGGGTTTAATTGCCCTTGTATCTGTAAAATATTAGATCGCATCTTAGTTTAGAAAGTAGAATCTTACTCGTGCACGGTTTGGTGCACGCCCACATTAGAAAGTCCCCTGGACTATAAATATGTACCTAGGGTTTATGGAATAAACAACAACTCACGTTCAACCCAAAACAAACCAATCTCGGCGCATCGCCAACTCCTTCGTCTCGAGGGTTTCTATCGGGTAAGCGACATGCTGCCTAGATCGCATCTTGCGATCTAGGCAGCCTAAGCCACGTTGTTCATGCGTTGCTCGTACTTGAAGCGCTTTTGATGGCGAGCAACGTAGTTATCATAGATGTGTTAGGGTTAGCATTGTTCTTCGTTTAAGCATGCTTACGTAGTGCAACCCTTGCATATCTAGCCACCCTCACACCTATCTCGGGTGTGGGGGCGGCACCCCGCTTGATCATTATTTAGTAGATCTGATCCGTTACGATTGCTCCTTGTTCTACAAGGATTAGTTTAATATCTGCAATAGTTAGGCCTTACAAAGGGGGAGGATCCGGTGGCACGTAGGGTGGCGTTCGCAAGTCCTAAACGGGATGTTCCGAGGATCAACTTCATGTTGGTTTTTAGGCCTTGTTTAGGATCGGCTTACGAGCACCGTGCGTGGCCGCGAGGCCCAACCTGGAGTAGGATGATCCGATTATGCGGTGAAAACCCTAAATCGTCGTAGATCTAATTAGCTTTATCTTGATCAAGCAGGACCACCAAGTATTCGTGCACCCCGTACGAATCATGGGTGGATCGGCTCTTTGAGCCGATTCACGGGATAACCTGAGAGCCGATCGAGGCTCGTATTTAACGTTTACATGTATGCCTACGAGAAACTAAGCGAGGCATCCCCATCACCTTCACGACCGGGTATAGGTCAGGTGGCACGCCCTGCACTTCGCATCGCCGCGTGTGACCGGAAGAGCATTGCGGGCCGTCGCTCGGAGGGGTCTCAGCCGGCCGCAGCTCTAGGCTCTTCCCGGCTCTACGGTGTTGACAAGGCCGCTGCCCGCCGGTGGGTTTTGGCGATCAACACATTTTGGCACGCCGGTGGGACAATCGTCTACATCAACCACATCGCCATCTACATCGGAGATGGCGGACGGCACGCGAGTCACCTACGAGGAGCTGCCGGACGACCTCAAGAAGCAATACAACGAGATCAAGGCTACCCTCGAAGCCGACCTCATCGGCTCTTTTCAGAGAACCCGTTCCCATGGCATCGGATGGAAGGGATTCTCACCGCAAGGTGCGCTCGATGGGATAGACCTCTCGCGCCCGTCGGAGGAACGCACCGGGGACTGCGGCGAGGAGATCAACTACTTGGTGGCTCACTCGCTACATCGCCACTCTGAAAACTTGGTCAACGTGTTGGAGCGTGTCGCTCTGCGCGTAATCCGAGAGATCATGAGCCACCAGTACTCGCCGTCAGGACCAGCTCTCGGGACTCATCAAGGAGAGTTGCCGTTCCAGTCCCGTCCACCGCTGCCATATGCGTTGGCAGCACCTGCTGAAGTGCCGACTACACCGGCATTCCTCGTCTACAAGATTGGTGGTGACCCTAGTGACTACCAGTTCTTGGCTGACGCGCCTAAGGAGATCCCTCAAGGATACGCGTGCACGTATGTGCCAGATTGTGGTGACTGGGCACTCACAAACCAGGCCACAACATCGGGGACTCCGGCAAAGACAGGAGGAACGTCAGCAACAGAGCTTGAGAAGCAGACGTGGCTAACTAAGTACGCCACACCGACGAAACTCCCGAGCCCAGCTCCTGCCAGTTGGCTCGAGAGATGGAAAAGCAAACATGGCTGGCTAAGTACGCCACCCCGGCGAATCTTCGAGTGCAACTCCTACAGCCCAGCCACGGCGGATCAGATCGAGTACCATGCGAGAGACCAGTTCGGCATGGTGCCGAAAAGAAGAGCGATCGGCTATTCCAAGCCGTACCCCGACGATTACGAGATGATCCCGCTGCCACCTAAATATCGGCTCCCTGACTTCTCCAAATTTAGTGGGTCAGATGGCTCCAGCTCCATCGAGCACGTCGGCCGATATTTGGCTCAACTAGGACCGGCTTCAGTGTCGGATCAGCTGCGCGTGAGGCTCTTTTCACAATCCCTCACGGGATCGGCTTTTGGATGGTACACCTCTTTGCCAGCGAACTCCATCCAGTCTTGGAAGCAATTGGAAGAACAGTTCCATATGCAATACCATTCAGAAGCTTCCGAGTCTGGCATTGCCGATCTAGCACAACTACGTCGAAGCGCGGGGAAACGGTGACGAGTACATCCGGCGCTTCAGGAATCTTAGGAACCGATGTTATTCGGTTCGTATAAGCTGAAAAGGAAGCGATCGAGTTGGCGATGCTGAGGCCTTGCAACACAGCTCAAGGACATGGCCTCCCAAGCGGATTATCCCTCGTCGGCGCACATGGTTCAGAAACTATCGGCATATGAACAGCGCCACCCGGACTGTACCAAGACAAGTTCAAGCGTGCGGTAGTCATGGTCGATACGAGAGGAAGATGAAGTGCCTGCGGGAGACCAAGAAGTAGCGATGGGCTGAGTGGACTCGGGGAGGAACCCCGTGTCCCGCAAATGGGTAAAGCCACCGGGGCCGCCAGGGGATTTGATTTCGACGTGACCAAGACTGAACAAATCTTCGACCTCCTGCTCAAGGAGAAACAGTTGACGATTCCTGAAGGTCTCAAGTTCCCCACGGCGAAAGAGCTAAACGGAAAGCCGTACTGCAAATTCCACAACTCGCTCTCCCATGCCACCAACGACTGCCGGGTGTGGCGTCAGCACATCCAAGCGGCGATAGAGAAGGGGCGGCTAATTTTCAACCAGTACGCCATGAAGGTCGACACCCAACCCTTCCCCGCCGTTAACATGGTGGAAGTCACCTACCCTGAGGGTTGCCAGCCAGGTCCCTCGTTCAGCATCAACATGGTAGGACACGGGAACCACTCTGGCAAAGATGGAGATGAGGGCAGCGGCTCTCATAGCAAGGGTACAGAGGAGGCCGCTCCACGCGATCGGCTCCGTCATGATGGCAAGCGCCACGTCACAGAGGGGGAGGTGAAGAACATAAGATATCAACGGCCTCTCTCTGATCACCTCCTCAACAAATATGTGAATCAGTATGACCAACGCCGTCGGACCAACTATGATGATGAAGAAGATCGTCTGGCTAGAGAAGCCAGAAGACATCGTCGGCATGATCACGATGAGGAGGAGCACGAGCGCCGTGCCACGGAAAAATCAAGGGAGCAAGATGACAACGCCAGACACTGGGACTGCCCCTTCTTCGGACACTGCTGGGATTCAGGAATGAGCCGATTGCCCACAATCGGCAATTGCCCAGAATGCAACAAGAAGAAGAAGGAGGCAGCCAACGTGTTTGTGTTCGAGCGCTTAGGGCCTCTCCCGCCACAAAGCAAACGCGGCTGAGTCACCTCGTTGGGCAGATCTTGAGGATTCGGAAGACGAGGGAGAAGTAGAAGAAGACAGGTACCACCGGCCGAGGTGGTGCCCCGACGGACTCAGCCGTTCCCAAAAGCGCAGGGTTCAGCGATTGCGCGGCCTGGAGGAAGCCGAAAGGTTATACCCGCATACGCTAAGGAAGGCACGACCTTGATCTGGCTGCAAAGGTTCAGCGAACCCTGGATGAAGAGGGTCGTCCACGGAAAATGGAGTGGCGCCCCAAACAGAGGAAAGCCGATGATGAGACATCGGCTGGCACAAACATGGTGCTCGTCTTGCCGACAGAGCTTAGTGCTCCACGACTCTACGGTGCACTCAAGGTGGACGACAGCAAGCGCATCAAGTCAGAGGTTGGGTTGGTTTTATCCAGCCTGACCAAGTAAAAGATTAAACCAATGAGCAAACCAGGCGAGGCTGATCCTTGTGATCGGCCCCAAAAAGTCTATGAAGGGACGTTACAGGACCTTCAGTCAACTCTCCAGTGGATATTTTTTTTTTGAAGGTGAAACAGTGGGGAAAATCCCCACTGCAATTTTTATTAATAAATAAAAAGAGTTACAGAGTTACAAAAGCACAAGAAGTGCAAAACTAAAAAAGAAGAAAAGGAGAACTAAAAGGCAAACTAAGAGAGTAAGAAAGATTGGAGCCAAATTTTGAACTGTGCTTCCCATTTCTTCTTCATTCTATAAGATAGTAACTGAAGCTCTTGCTTAAGCAAAGTCTTCCAAGCCAGAAAAGAGGGTGCTTGCCCTTCAAAGATCTTTCTGTTTCGAACCATCCAAATGGACCAAGATGCCAGCATGATTATTTCTACCGCAAATGGCAGTTTTAATATCTCTTTGATACCATAAAAGGCCTCCAGTATTGAGTGTTGGGTTGGAAGTTGAGGGCATAAGAATGACCAACACTGTTGTGCAAATGGGCAGCTCCAGAACAGGTGCATTAAGGTTTCTTCTTGACTGCATTGCAGAGTTGCACAATTGTAAGCTTGTAATTGAAAATTTTTTCTCCGAAGCAAATTCCTTGTGTTTAGTCTGTCATGAAGTAATAACCAGAAAAAGAATTTATGCTTCGGTCGACAAGAGGATTCCCAAATCCAAGTGAAGAACTTAGGTGCCTGCTTGCACCCCAATCAAAAGTTTGTAGGCTTTGGTGGTAGAAAATTTATCAGATCCCCAAATGTAACTCCATGAATCTTCTTGATGAGAAAGAGTTTGAAATTGAGTAGGGTCACATAGATCTTCTAACTTGTTCAAACTCGGCATAAGCTTGTTGGGAAAGAGGTAGATGAAACAAATCCTGAAGAAACTCCATTTGCATCACTTTATTCACAGATATGTCAGTCCTTTTAGCAAAAGTAATAAGATGTGGGAATTTCAAGTGCAAACAATTATCACTCCAAAGATCAGTCCAGAATAAAGCAGTTTTTCCATTTCCCACATTGCATCTTGCCAAAGCTTTGTAGGAGTCTATAAGTTTTAAGTGTGCTTTCCACCAGAAAGAGCCTTCCATTTTGATACCTGGTGGTCCATTCTCATCATAGTAAGTATCTCTTATTAGGTTTACCCAAGGGATGTCCATATTATTGTAAAATTTATGAAGATTCTTTAGAAGCAGAGTTTTATTTTGGACATCCAGATTGAGCACACCCAAACCTCCTTGCTCTTTTGGCCGACAGATTTTTTTCCAGGAAACCAAAGCACTCCCTTTTGCTTGCACATCCAAAGTTTTCTTTCTCCATAGGCAATGTCTCATGTACTTAATAACCTGATTCTTGATTGTGACAGGTACATCCAAGCAGCACATAAAGAAAATTGGGAGGGAGGCCAAAACAGATTTTACCAACTGTAATTTCCCTCCATAGTTCAAGAAATCTGCAACTCTCCAGTGGATATGGAGGCCGATTCCGGCAATCGGCCAAAATTACCTTCACCACATGTTCTGCTTGCGTTCAGCACCGATCTACTGAGCAGTGGCCACGTCGGCAGACGAGAGTCAGCATGGATTTTTGCGAAACCGATGTGCAAGTGCAGTGCCCTGGCTAACCATACAAGCCGATATCTGCAGTCATCCAGCAGGTATCGGCTCGGGGGGCATATAATCAGATGAACATGTGCAGATAAACATGTGTGAACATGGCGTGCAGAGAAACATTGGGGGCCGGTTAAGAAAAATCGGCCAAATAAAACAAAACAAAAAAACGTGGAACAGCCGATGCAAGGGCATCGACTTCAGAATCAAGAAGCAGCCGATGCGTAGCCATCGACTCTAGTTGTGCAATGTTTATCGAGTCTCCACCAAATCCAGACCAACGGTGGTGCCTTCTGTTGCCTCGAGGGAGTAAAACAATGGAAACTTCTTCGGTGCTTCGAGCCGTTCCGGGTTCACGAACCTTTTTGTCAAGGATTTCCAATCTTTGGGGCTAGTTCAGCTGAAACGGAAGATTATCGGCTGTCGGAGGAAGAAAGAGGATCGGCTGTGGCGCATTCTCTCTGACATCCTCGCCTCGAGTGAGGCTCGGGGGGCAGCAGGCTCGAGTAAGGCTCGGGGGGGCAGCAGGCCTAGTGGATACTCTGTTTAAAAGAACCGATGGGGATACCATCGGCTGATACTTCATTGCAACCTTCTTCACAATGATGGGTACTGAAAAGGATTATTGGGTTTGGTTGGAAAAGTTCAAAGGTTTTCCTGAAGATCCTGCATTTTCCACCAGATTTAGAAAATCATCAGCTGAAGAAGAGAAGGGTGAATTTCAAAGGACCGATGCGGTGCGGTCGGCTCATTACGCATTGGCAAAGGGGACGAATCGGCAAGGTCAGTAGAAGAGGGAATCGGCTCAATTAAACTCAGAAGGAATCGGAAAATCAAAATTGGGGGAAAGTTCTTCATTGATTAGATGAGATTTCTTACATAAAGAGCTAATTGCTCTTAAAAGGGAAATACTAGGGGATCCATTGCCCCATCTACTACTACTGGCCCTATTCTAGAGGTTCTATCTATGGGCCATCACTGCCCTCGTCGTCGCCGTCGTCGCCACTATCGGCGCTGCTCCCGGCGGGCTCGTCGTCGCTCCAATGGCCGCCGACCGGGCCCTCGTTGTCTTCATCTTCTTCGTCGGCGTCGTCCTCGTCGGCCGTCGAAGTCGCTAGATTGCCCGGCCAAGGGCAGAACCGCTTGGCCGGCGGCTCGTCGGAGGAGCTCTCGTCGTCGTCCTCCTCCTCCTCTTCTGCTCCTCCTCCTCCCCGGAAGAGGTGAAGTCGCAGGAGAAGGCTGTCGTCGTCACTCTCCTCCTCCGTTTCCCCAACGGCGAGGAAGCGGAGGTCGCTCTCCCCGTCCGTCGAGGACTGGTCGTCCTCGGACCAGATGGAGAAGTCGTGGTCTGACTCCTCCCCGGCCGCAATGGCGCGGCGGGTGTTCGCCGCGTGGACCTCTGCCGGGTTGTACTCCGGCGTCGGCTCACGGGATGTGGAGGTTTGGCTGGCAAGATCCGATGGGGCAGAGGAGGAAGAAGACATGGTGGCTGGGAGGGCTTTTGGAGTGCTAATGCGAAGGAGATTCAGAGGAGAACTGTTCAGGGCGGTTAAATCGAAGGAGGATATAGTGGAAATTCAATGCCACAGCAGTTTCCGAGGAAGTGGTGCCTAGAAAAGAAAAAAAAACTGCCAGGTCACGCGGAGAAGTTGAGAAGGCAAGGCATCATCATGAGGGATACTGCGACGGTTACGCCACGACATGACCCGACGAAGGAAAGCGAGTGATTTTGGAATTACCAATTCCAAAACCAGGGGGGCATGTGTTATCACCAGAATTTAACCGAATCCAGAGGTGGGCCGCAATCAGGATGGGCTTAAAGAAATATACATGGAGGATTACGTGAATCGGCCTGTTATACCAAGTTGGGTTTAATTGCCCTTGTATCTGTAAAATATTAGATCGCATCTTAGTTTAGAAAGTAGAATCTTACTCGTGCACGGTTTGGTGCACGCCCACATTAGAAAGTCCCCTGGACTATAAATATGTACCTAGGGTTTATGGAATAAACAACAACTCACGTTCAACCCAAAACAAACCAATCTCGGCGCATCGCCAACTCCTTCGTCTCGAGGGTTTCTATCGGGTAAGCGACATGCTGCCTAGATCGCATCTTGCGATCTAGGCGGCACTAAGCCACGTTGTTCATGCGTTGCTCGTCTCGAAGCGCTTTTGATGGCGAGCAACGTAGTTATCATAGATGTGTTAGGGTTAGCATTGTTCTTCGTTTAAGCATGCTTACGTAGTGCAACCCTTGCATATCTAGCCGCCCTCACACCTATCTCGGGTGTGGGGGCGGCACCCGCTTGATCATTATTTAGTAGATCTGATCCGTTACGATTGCTCCTTGTTCTACAAGGATTAGTTTAATATCTGCAATAGTTAGGCCTTACAAAGGGGGGAGGATCCGGTGGCACGTAGGGTGGCGTTCGCAAGTCCTAAACAGGATGTTCGAGGATCAACTTCATGTTGGTTTTTAGGCCTTGTTTAGGATCGGCTTACGAGCACCGTGCGTGGCCGCGAGGCCCAACCTGGAGTAGGATGATCCGATTATGCGGTGAAAACCCTAAATCGTCGTAGATCTAATTAGCTTTATCTTGATCAAGCAGGACCACCAAGTATTCGTGCACCCCGTACGAATCATGGGTGGATCGGCTCTTTGAGCCGATTCACAAGATAACCTGAGAGCCGATCGAGGCTCGTATTTAACATTTACATGTATGCCCTGCAGGAAACTAAGCGAGGCATCCCCATCACCTTCCGACCAGGTATAGGTCAGGTGGCACGCCCTGCACTTCGCATCGCCGCGTGTGACCAGAAGAGCATTGCGGGCCGTCGCTCGGAGGGGTCTCAGCCAGCCGCAGCTCTAGGCTCTTCCCGGCTCTACGGTGTTGACAAGGCCGCTGCCCGCCGGTGGGTTTTGGCAGTCAACAGGAGCCGATTTTGTTGAAATCGACTGGCTCTACATCATGACTTGGAAGCCGATGGTGACACGTTTGGTTGGCCCACTGCTGTTCTCTCCTTGATGGAGGCTCGGGGGGCAACTGACTGCATTAGATATTCTGTTCTTAAGAAGCCGATTGAGATTTCATCGGATGACCCTCCATCATACCCTTTTTCAAGGGGATTGGGCAGTTTTGAAGAGTATCACTGAATATCTGAATATCCGGAGGTATCGGCTTCAGCGTCAAGTCGTTTCAGCAGCGGTTTTGGGGCTCTCTTAAAGGCGTTGGTTTGCCTCGTTGTCCGCCAGAGCTCAAAGTCATCGGTCGAAAAGGTAGATCGTGAAGGATTGATATGTTAACATCAGCTTTTGAGCATTGATCAAGTTCACGATCACTCCGACGTCAAAGAGATGAAGAACGGATCAGGAGGGACCGATGCGTTGTCATCGGCTCATCGAGAATCGGCTTAAAAGAAATCGGCAGACCAAATTGGGGAAACTTCTTCATTAATGAACAGGATTTCTTACAAAGAAAAGAGCTGATTGCTCAAAGAAAGGAGAACAAAAGAAGGGTCTGTTGACCAATCTACTACTACTAGGCCTACACTAGTGGATCCTAGTCTACGGGCCATTGCTGCCCTCGTCGTCATCCTCAGAACTCCCATCGGCACTGCTGCCGATGGGCTCCTCGTCGCTGCTCCCGTAGCCCTCTACGGGAGCTTCATCCTCCTCTTCATCGTCGCTGCTGTCGTCGTCCCACCACATGCGGAGGCGTTTCGCCGGCGGGTAGCCCTCGAGGGAGTCGTCGTCGTCTTCGTCGTCTTCCTCTTCCTCTTCTTCAGAGGAGGGGCAGCCGTCCCAGGGGAACTGGTCATCCTCGCTATCCGATTCCAGTTCCCCGTCGGCGAGGAACTGGAGATCTTCATCCCCGCTGGTCAAGGATTGGTCGTCCTCGGACCAGATGGAGGAGGCGTGGTCTTCCTGGTCCCATTCTTCTGGTGCGCGGATGTCCTCCGGCGTCTCGCGGGAGGAGGAAGACCCGTAGGAAAGATCGGAGGAGGAGGAGGAGGAAGAAGAAGACATGGTGGCACAGGAGGGTTTTTTGGGTGCTAATGCGAGGAGGATGAAGGAGAAGCAAACTGTTTAGAACGGTTAAATAAAAGGGATATGAGGGAGATTCAATGCCACAGCAGTTTCCGAGGAGGTGGTGCCCAACAGAAAAATTTCGCAGGCCACGTGGAGAAGTGGAAAGGGCAAGGCATCATGATGAAGGATTCTGCGGCGGGTTACGCTCTGCCACGACATGACCCGACGAAAGAAAGCGTAATGATTTTGGAAATGTCATTTCCAAAACCAGGGGGGCATGTGTTATCACCAGAATTTGACCGGATCAGAGGTGGGCCGCGATTGAAGAATATATATATAGAAGAAATACATGAATCGGCCTTGTGTACCAAGTTTGGGCTAATTGCCCGTGTATCTGTACCATAGTAGGATACGTGTCGGTTAGGAGTTATAGTTTTACCCGTGCACGGTTAGGTGCACGCCTGAATTAGAAAGTCCCCTGGACTATAAATATGTATCTAGGGTTTATGAAATAAACAACAACCAACGTTCAACACAAATCAATCTCGGCGCATCGCCAACTCCTTCGTCTCGAGGGTTTCTCCTGGTAAGCACCATGCTGCCTAGATCGCATCTTGCGATCTAGGCAACACAAGCTTATTACGTTGTTCATGCGTTGCTCGTACTGAAGCCTTTTTTATGGCGAGCAACGTAGTTATCTTAGATGTGTTAGGGTTAGCATTGTTCTTCGTATCATATGCTGTCGTAGTGCAACCCTTATGCATCTAGCCGCCCTTACACCTATCTTAGGTGTAGGGGCGGCACCCGCTTGATCATTGTTTAGTAGATCCGATCCGTTACGGTTGCTCCTTGTTCTTCAAGGATTAGTTTAATATCCGCAATAGTTAGGCCTTACAAAGGGTTGGAGGATCCAGCGGCGTGTAGGGTGGAGTTCGCTAGTCCTAGACAGGGATGTTCCGGGGATCAACCTCGTGTTGGTTTTTAGGCCCCGTCTAGGATCGGCTTACGGTCACCGTACGCGAGCGCGAGGCCCAATCGTGAGTAGGATGATCCGATTATGCGGTGAAAACCCTAAATCGTCGTAGATTGCTTTAGCTTTATCTTGATCAAGCAGGACCACCATATATTCGTACACCTCGTACGAATCATGGGTGGATCGGCTCTTTGAGCTGATTCACAGGACAACTCGAGAGCCGATCGAGGCTCGTATTTAACGTTTACGTGTATGCCATGCAGGAAACTAAGAGAGGCATCATCCAACACCTTCCTGACCAGGTATAGGTCAGGTGGCACGCCCTTGCGACAGCATCGGACGTGTGACCAGAAGGCTTTGCGGGCCGTCGCTCTGAGGGACCAGGACCAGCCGCAGTCCTGAGTTGTTCCCGGCTCTACGGTGTTGCCAGTCGCTGCTCGCCGGTGGGTTTCTGACCGCAACAATTACAAAGCTCATGATCACATAAATATCACACCATGGGAGAGAGAGATGAACCACATAGCTACCGGTAGAGCCCTCAGCCTCGGGGGAGAACTACTCCCTCCTCATCATGAGAGACAGCAACAGCGATGAAGATGGCGATGGAGTCGATGGAGATGGCTCCAAGGGCAATTCCCCGTCCCGGCAGGGTGCCGAAACAGAGACTTATGTCCCCCGAATTAGGGTTTTTGGTGGCGGCGGAGCTACGGAACTCTTCTAGAGAAATCGTCGATCCCTCTAGGTTTTTCAGGGCAGGAGCTTAATATAGGCGAAAGGGCGGCGCGAGGGGGTGCCCGAGGGGCCCACCCCATAGGGCGGCGCCGCCCCCTCCTGGCCGCGCCAGTGGATGGGGAGGAGGCCGTGGGCCTCCTCTGTCCTGGCCCTTCTGGCTCCATGGGTCTTCCGGCGAAATAGAATTTCCGTAATTTTTCCGGATTTTTACGAGCACTTTGGTTTTTGGGCCTTTTACGCAATAAACGGACATAATAAATAGAAAGCGGCATCTGTGGCATCTTGTTAATAGGTTAGTCCAATAAATGCCATAATATGTTATAAAGTGCATATAAAACATGTAGCTATTGACATAAAACTAGCATGGAACATAAGAAATTATAGATACATTGGAGACGTATCAGTGATCCAGGTATACCCACTATTCCATGCTCCATAAAAAATAATTATGTTAGAACTGCTTTATGTGATTTAGGAGCAGGAGTTAGTGTTATGCCTTTTCTCTCTATAGAAGACTTGATTTGGAAAAATTTACCAACTGATATATCCTTGCAAATGGCTAATAAATCTACTACTATTCCTGTTGGTATATGTGAGGATGCTTGTTCAAGTTGTTCATCATTGTATGATATTAACTGACTTTGTTGTGCTGGAAACGCATGAAGATGATAATATGTCTATTATTCTTGGGAGACCATATCTTAACACTGCATGGGTTGTTATTGATTGCAACCAAGGAAAAGTAACTTTCAATGTTGTTGACAAATAGCATACGGTTTATTTTCCCAAGAAGATTGATAGAAACTATGGTCTAAACTCAATTATTAATGTTGATACCATTCAAATTGGGAAATTTCATTTCACTTTGCCCACGCCAAAGAAAGAGAATAATATTGTCATGATTGGAACTATTCCTTTCGAGATTGAGGTAACATAATCATATAATAAAATGCAAAGTTTTGATTCATATAAAATTGTTTTGATAACTAGACTTGATCAACCTTGTTAACAAAGTAATTTTGTCATGAATGAAACTATGTTTTCACCTATGCACCATTGATTGACTTTATATTAGAATGTCTTAGAGTTGCTGTAGAGTTGGTTATGAACTGGTTTTTCATCATTCCATAATTATTTTCCTGTGATAGAATCATTATTCAAATTCTGAAAATTGCCCAAAAAATAAAGTTTCTCGAAAAATTCCAGAAAATATGTAAAAAAAAATTACGCATGAAAAGGTGCAGGGAGGCACCTGGGCAACCCAGGGTGACCCACAGGTCGGCCACACCATGTGGTGGCGCGGCTGCCACCCAGGCCGCGCCAAGGCCTGGTGTGGGCCCCCTGGACCTTCACTTGCTCCCTCCTCTGCCATTCCACTCACTCACCCGAGAAAACACATCCCCATTGCTCAAACTCGTGTTCTTGCTGTTCTTCGTCGCGAATTTTCGATCTCCTTGCTCAACCCATATTTCCTGCTGAAATTTAAGGCATTTGCTCCCCGGTATGTGACTCCTCCGATTATCCAAGTAGAATTTTGTTTGGTGGAGTATATCTTGAGTATTTTGCTGCTGTAGATGACATGTTAAGTGAGCTTACATGCTTGTATTATGATGGGATAAGTTGTTTTGATGCATGTTTATTCCTCTTATAAGTCTTCATAGTGTTCTCCTTTATTTGTTTGTCTTAAAACCATTTTTTATGAGGTTTGTTCAAAATTTAAGAGATGGAAGACAATTCATACCAACTCAATCAACATGAATTGGAGGTGAATGAAGTCATGAAGGTCCACCGGGAAGAAGGAGTTTTCCCTTCTCTTTATCCATGTGTGAAATTCATGAGTGCTACAGGAATTCTGCAGGATTTCTGGACTTTGGTTTACAAATGGGTTGGAAAGTTTTGTTGATGGTGAATCATACCAATATGTGAAGCTAACTATGTCGGTGGTGCAGGATTTCAGATTTAGTTGGAAATTGCCTAACCCCATGGTTCATTACAAAAATATATAATAAAGTTGTCGATTTGCCTCTTGATGATTTCTGTGCAGCCATTAGAGTGCCACAATGGGGATCGTGCGGAAGGATCAAGGAGCGACCCAAGCTATTGCTTGACCTCTACAAAGAAATTTTCCAGGGAAGGAGTTTCTCCGAGGAGGATGGTAGAATCCGAAGGATTCAACTTCCATCTATTCAGTATTTTCCATATTTTATTACTAAGTGTGTTCTAGCTAGAAAGATTGCAAACAAATTATCCTCTCATGATTTAGCCTTCCTAGCTGTTGCCTTAAAACAAGATAGAGAATACAATTTTGGTTCTTTGATAGCTTCCCGTCTTTACTACTAACCGTGAGAAAGGAGGAGTTTGTGGAGGCCTCATTGCCTCTCGTTATTAGCTTTTCACGGTTTAGCACCACATGCTTTGGATTTTCAATTTCTATTAGGGAGGCTTGATCTTAATTCCATGATGCAACACCAATTTGTTTCTTTTCAAGCTAACATTGGCAACCTACCTTATGAAATTACCTTTTTCAAGAAATCATCATGGAGGGTAACTAAGACCGATCGTCTAGTCAATTTGCCTGCGCCCCTTTTGCTTAACCTTGATGCCAGGGAAGGATGGTCACTCACGGAGCAAGGGCTTGACACATACATAGAGGATCCGGGGCGACATGTATAGAACGATGGAGGGGAGGCTGAAGATAACTTCATCCAGCCCTCCAACACTGTTGGGTTCCCATATCAGCAATCTGACTATGACTATGGTCCTTCTGCTTCTTCTTCCTCACGAGGGTTGGGGTACGATCATGCTAGGGATGACCCACCATCCTGGAGCCACTACTCACGATGGGGTTGATCTCCACTTTGGCTAAAAGCCTAAGCTTGGGGGGAGGTATACCGACATCTCGCCCATCTACATATCATATTTCGTCGGAACTTTGTAATCCATGTTTTGCTTTATTTTAGTTCTTGTTTAGTTTATTTCTCTAATTTCTCTTTTATTGAATCTTGGAAGTTGTTACTACTGTAATAACCTCTCCTTAGCTTATTTATTTCGTTTTTATACCAATGATAGTTTCTAATGGGAAGGAGGTAAGAATTTGGGAAGTTGCTTCCTAAAAACAGATTTGCTGTCACCATAAGAATGCGTATAAATATCCAGAATGGAATTTTGAGATGAACTTTTTTGGGAATATGTACGAGGTTGTTATCTAACTTTTGTTAGTTGAGCACGTTTCGAGCTGAGCTGCAGAACATTTTCAAAAAAATCGATCTTTGCCTGCTGTTCTGGGTTGGCAGATTTCTGCCACTAGTTGCATTTGCGTGTTTATGTTAGTTTTCTTTCTTTTTGTTGTTCTTGATTTTGTTTCTACTTTCCAAAAAAACAAAAAAGACCAAAAATATTTCTGTTTTTTCTCTTCATTTGCTTCTTTAGTTTGCTTTATTTTCTCTTTATGGTTTGTTATGCGAAAATCCAAAAAGATTTTGCTTTGTGTGTTGATTAAAAGATTTTTCTCTTTATGGTTTGTTATGCTTCATTTTCTCTTTGGTTTTGTAAAGCTGTTGTAGGGTTCAACGGTCTTCTGTGATTTCATTGGAGCTTGTTTATCATTTCATATTATTCAAGTCACACAAGTGAAGAGCAATAATGACGGTCACGACAATTCGAGTTGTGGTGAGACGCTGGTATGAACTCTATTTGTTTTCATTTTTTACATATACTCATTTATGTGGACATGCTTAGTTTGTTTGTGTAAGGTGTATGCTACTTAATGATGCTCAATAGTTTATGCTCTCTCATGGTTAGTTCCAATTTACTAATAGTAGGTATCATGTCATATGGATGTTTGCTTGTATTGTTTTATTCATATAGCGGTATGACATTGTGGTATCCTCCTCTGAATGCCTCATTTGAATCGACTTGGCACATGCTCAAGTATGCATAAGACTAAACAAAAGTCATTTAAGCCTCGATGATTTATCTTGCCTCGGAGTTCTTGTATTACTTTAATGCTTCCGTTAATCTTGTCGGTCATAAGCATGATTATGACACCTACTGCTTTCTTGATTGTCGCTTCCTAGTCTATTGCTAGCCTTCACTTGTACTGAGTATGAGCTCTACGCGTGCATCCAACCACTAAAAACCAAAGTGCCAATTGAGTCCACTATACATACCTATATGTGGTATTTCACTGCCACTCCATATTGAATCGCTTGTGAGCTACCTTTAAAACCTTCAAAATTACCACTTGTTTTGTGTTTTGTTTTAGCTCATGAGGAAGTATTGAGTGCTCTATTGTCCTTTCATGACTTCATACCGCGACTAGCATGCATAATGTGCTGGTCCATAATATTGCAAAAAGAGCAAGGCGTTGGGTGCCCATCCCAAATAAAACATAAGATAAACAAATAAACAAACACTGCTCCGCACATTATGTACTGGAGAGATCCTTAATAATGGTGTGCATTGGAGAACTACATGGGAGAAACTCTTGAGGTCACTGTATGAAGGGATGGTAAATCATTTAATGCCAGTCGTTGACATAGACATGCATATTGCTTGTGACGATAAAGCACACGTCCGCTGGGGACCCCAAGAGGAAGGTGTGATACGTACAGCAGCAAGTTTTCCCTCGAAACCAAGGTTATCGAACTAGTAGGAGATGAAGGCCACGTGAAGGTTGTTGGTGAAGGAGTGTAGTGCGGCGCAACACCAGGGATTCCGGCGCCAACGTGGAACCTGCACAACGCAATCAAAATACTTTGCCCCAACTTAACAGTGAGGTTGTCAATCTCACCGGCTTGTCTGTAAACAAAGGATTAAACGTATGGTGTGGAGAATGATGTTTGTTTGCAAAGAACAACAGAGAACAATGATTGCAGTAGGTTTTATTTCAGATGTAAAAGAATGGACTGGGGTCCACAGTTCACTAGTGGTGTCTCTCCAATAAGATAAATAGCATGTTGGGTGAACAAATTACAGTTGGGCAATTGACAAATAGAGAGGACATAGCAATGCACATACATATCATGATGAATAATATGAGATTTACTTAGGGCATTACGACAAAGAACATAGACCGCCATCCAGCATGCATCTATGCCTAAATAGTCCACCTTCGGGTTAGCATCCGCACCCCTTCCAGTATTAAGTTGCAAACAACAGACAATTGCATTAAGTACGTGCGTAATGTAAACAATACAAATATCCTTAGACAAAGCATTGATGTTTTATCCCTAGTGGCAACAACACATCCACAACCTTAGAACTTTCTGTCACTGTCCCAGATTCAATGGAGGCATGAACCCACTATCGAGCATAAATACTCCCTCTTGGAGTCACTATATCAACTTGGCCAGAGCCTCTACTAGCAACGGAGAGCATGCAAGATCATAAACAACACATATATGATAGATCGATAATCAACTTGACATAGTATTCCATATTCATCGGATCCCAACAAAAACAACATGTAGCATTACAAATAAATGATCTTGATCATGATAGGAAGCTCACAAGATCTAAACATGATAGCACAAGAGGAGAAGACAACCATCTAGCTACTGCTATGGACCCATAGTCCAAGGATGAACTACTCACGCATCAGTCCGGAGGCGGGCATGGTGATGTAGAGCCCTCCGGTGATGATTCCCCTCTCCGGCAGGGTGCCGGAGGCGATCTCCAGAATCCCCCGAGATGGGATTGGCGGCGGCGGCGTCTCAGTAACTTTTCTCGTATCGTGGCTGATGACCCACAAGTATAGGGGATTGCAACAGTCTTCGAGGGAAGTATTACCCAATTTATTGATTCGACACAAGGGGAGACAAAGAATACTTGAAAGCCTTAACAGCGGAGTTGTCAATTCAGCTGCACCTGGAAACTGACTTGCTCGCAAGAGTTTATCAGTAGTAACAGTTTTATAGCGAGTAGCGGTAGTGAAATAACAGCAGCAGAGTAACAAAGACAGCAGTAGTGATTTTAGTAAACAGCAAGATTAAAATATTGTAGGCATGGGGACGGATAACGGGCGTTGCATGGATGAGAGAAACTCATGTAACAATCATAGCAGGGCATTTGCAGATAATAATAAAGCGGTATCCAAGTACTAATCAATCAATAGGCATGTGTTCCAATTATAGTCGTACGTGCTCGCAATGAGAAACTTGCACAACATCTTTTGTCCTACCAGCCGGTGGCAGCCGGGCCTCAAGGGAAACTACTTGGATATTAAGGTACTCCTTTTAATAGAGTACCGGAGCAAAGCATTAACACTCCGTGAACACATGTGATCCTCACATCACTACCATCCCCTCCGGTTGTCCCGATTTGTCACTTCGGGGCCATTGGTTCCGTACGGCGACATGTGTATACAACTTGCGGGTAAGACCATAAACAATGAATATCATGATGAAACAATAACATGTTCAGATCTGAGATCATGGCACTCGGGCCCTAGTGACAAGCATTAAGCATAACAAGTTGCAACAATATCATAAAAGTACCATCTACGGACACTAGGCACTATACCCTAACAATCTTATGCTATTACATGACCAATCTCATCCAATCCCTACCATCCCCTTCGGCCTACAGCGGGGAAATTACTCACACATGGATGGGGGAAACATTGCTGGTTGATGGAGAGGCGTTGGCGGTGATGGCGGTGATGATCTCCTCCAATTCCCCGTCCCGGCGGAGTGCCAGAACGGAGACTTCTGGCTCCCGCGATGGAGTTTCGCGATGGGGCGGCGTTCTGGAGGGTTTCTGGCGACTTCGACTTCTCCCCGTGCGTGTTTAGGTCGAGGCGAATAAGTAGTCCGAAGGGGGGCGTCGGAGGCCGGCCGAGGGGGCCACACCACATGGCCGCGCGGGCCCCCCCTGGGCCGCGCCGCCATGTGGTGTGGGGCCCTCGGGCCTCCACTTCAATTGTCCTTCTGGCTCCGTCAATATTCTAGGAAAATAGGCCCTTTCGTCAAAATCCCGAGGTTTTTCCTGAAAGTTGGATTTCTGCACAAAAACAAGACACCAGAACAGTTCTGCTGAAAACAGCGTTAGTCCGTGTTAGTTGCATCCAAAATACACAAATTAGAGGCAAAACAATAGCAAAAGTGTTCGGGGAAAGTAGATACGTTTTGGACGTATCAACTCCCCCAAGCTTAGCTTATTGCTTGTCCTCAAGCAATTCAGTTAACAACTGAGCGATAAAAGAACTTTCACGAACACATTTGCTCATATGATGTATATATTCTCATGATATGGCTAATACTTGAGCAGTTCATAATAAGGTACATGCAAATCAGATCATCTAACAGCTATGCCAATCATGAAGAGGTACCAACAATTAATAATAAGCATCATGAATCATGTATATAAGCAGGATTGCAATGTTCATAAGAGAGTATGATAAAGTGGTATCTCGCTTGCTCGTATTTGATTGGCAAAACATAAATGCCCGGGCACCTTTGAAGTTCATAGAAAGACTAGAAGTAGTGATTGTCAAAGATAAAAGCATCAAAGTTATACCACAATCAATCATATTTTGAGACAAGCATATTATACTAAGAATGACAGTTGTGCTCTCAAGAAAGTGCTCAAAGAAATAATGGAGACACAACATAAAAGTAAAAGATTGACCCTTCGCAGAGGGAAGCGAGGGATTAACATGCGCTAGAGCTTTTCATTTGTAAAGTAGGAGTAAAATTATTTTGAGAGGTGTTTGTTGTTGTCAACGAATGGTAATGGGTACACCAACTACCTCGCCAACCGGACTTTCAAGAGCGGCTCCCATGAATTATTTGCATGCTTATGTGGCACTCCTTCCAACCTTTCTTACACAAACCATGGCTAACCGAATCCTCGGGTGCCTGCCAACAATCACATACCATGAAGGCGTGCCTTTTTAGTTTAGTTTTATTATGATGATGACACTCCCCCCAACCTTTTCTTACACAAGCCATGGCTAACCGAATTCTTCGGTGCCGTCCAACAATCACAAACCATGGAGGAGTGTCTATTTAAGTTAATTAATTCGGGATCGGGAATCCCATTGCCGGCTCTTTTTGCAAAATTATTGGATAAGCGGATGTGCCACTATTCCATATGAGAGTCCGTCAAAAGTAAATGACAAGGTTGAAAGCTAAACACCACATACTTCCTCATGAGCTATGAAACATAAACACAAATTGAGAAGCATTTTGAAGGTTTTAAAGGTAGCGCATGAGAATTTACTTGGAATGGTTTGAAATGCCATGCATAGGTATTTATGGTGGACACTCTGGAATAACTTGGTTTTCATGTGTTTGGAGGCACGAGCAGCGTTCCCGCTCAGTACAAGTGAAGGCTAGCAAAAGACTAGGGAGCGACAAATCAAGAGAGCAGTAATTGTCATAATCATGCTTGCGGCAAAATAAATTAACTGAGGCATAAAAGTGATACAAGAACTTTGAAGCAATGTAAATCATTGAGGCTTAATTGACTCTTGTTCAGTCATATGCATGCGTGAGCATGTGCCAAGTCGATATAAATGAATTATTCAGAGGAGGATACCACAATGCCATACTTACTTATGAATAAAACAATGCAAGCAAACATCCATGACATGCTACTCATATTAGTAAATTGGAGCTAAGCATGAGAGATCATGAACTACTAGACTTTCTCAAATAACATATACCTCACATGAACCAACTAAGCATGCTCACATGGATGAGTATATGTACAAAAATGAAAAAAAATAGAGTTCATACCAGCCTCTCACCACAATCAGATTGTCGTAGATCGTCATTATTGCCTTTTCACTTGTGTAGCTTGGATAATATGAAATGAAAACCACGCTCCAGCCACCGAAGACCATTGAACTCAAGATGAACTTTACAAAACCAAAGAAGAACAGCAAATATTTTTGGTGTTTTCGAATTTAAGAACAAGAACAAAAGGAAACAAGCAAACAAAGCAAAATCTTTTTGGGTTTTCTTATAGCAAACTAGCAATAGCAAATAAAGCGAAACAAATGCAAGAAACCAAGATAAACAAATGGTGAAGAGAAACAACAGAAATATTTTTGGTCTTTTTGTGTTTTGGGAAAGAAACAAAGTGGAAACAAGGAATAGCAAACTAAAAGAAACACGAGAAAGCGAGATGGCAGAAATCTGCCAAAACCTGACAGCAGTACAGAAATCGATTTTTACAAAAATCTTACGTTGCTCAGTTCAAAAAGTGTTAAACTAATGAAAGTTAGATAACAACCTGGGGAACATGCACAAAAATATGCAACTCAAAATACTGTTCTGGCTGGGCGCACGAATTTTTACGGTAACAGCCCAGAATCTGTTTTCAGGCAGCACTTCCCCAAATATCATCTTCCTCTCATTAGAAAACCACTCAAAGAGACTAAACAAGTATATACAAGTATCCAGCAATCATAATATGCAAAGAATGAGTGATGCCGGTATACCTCCCCCCAAGCTTAGGCTTTTGGCCTAAGTGGAGTTCAATCCCATCGATGGCCTGGGTTCCACGCCGGTGGATCATATGTGGAGTAGTCATAATAAGGTGCCGATGCAGAAGAAAAGCGCGGGGTTCCTCATACCCAGCTTGTGGATGCGAAGAGCTTGCTGCATCGGATGACGAGTCGAGGTGTTCCTCGACCTCATCCGTGTTGTCTTGCACGAGAGATTAAATTTTGGACGTCCTGCAAAATCCCTGCACTTCTCATGAAATCCACACACGGATAGTAAGTAGGATATACTCCTTCTTCCCGGTGAACTCTCATGACCTGTGGCACCTCCAACTCATGTTGGTTGAGTTGGTACCTACCTCCTTCCATTTTCAAGGAGCAAATGTGCCAAATTTCAGCAGGAAATCTGAGCTGAGCAAAGAGATCGAGAAATCTGGAGTTCTTGAGCAAAAACGCGAGTGAGAGGAAATTGGTTCGAGTTTTTTCGGGAGAGAGAAGGTGCTGGGAGAAAGAGATGACAAAGTGGGGCAAGGAGGGGCCCACACCACATGGTGGCGCGCCCACCTTGCTGGCCGCGCCGGCCTGTGGTGTGGCACCCTGTGGTGCCCCACAGGTCATCCTCTGGTGCTCCCAGGTGCCTCGTCGAAAAATAGGACCAACGGTGTAATTTTCGCGAATTTTTGAAAACTTTGAAAAATGCACATTTCTGGGTATTAAGTTTATTATTACTGGCCAGGAAAATTTTTGAAATCTCAAATCAACTAAGAAACTTTGCAAATTAAAAATGCTACAGCAACTAAAGCAAGTGGAGGAAGAAAGAGATGTTTTTTACCTCCTCTATGCATATAAAAGGTATTTGTTAACAAGGTTGATCAAGTCTTGCCACCAAATAAATTTTACATAGCATATGAAGAAATAAACCTCAAATCAATCATGTTACCTTGAATTGTATTGATATGGATCCAATCACAAGAGTTTGATATTCTTCTTTAGGCTCATATATAGGGCAATCGATAGTTCCCACTTTGATAGTTCTCACATGAGAAATAGTATTAACTCCGCACGCTTTTTCAATCCTCTTGGGGAAATAGACGGTGTGTTCCTTATCATCAACATTGAAAGTAACCTTTCCTTTATTGCAATCAATAACAGCCCCTGCGGTGTTAAGAAAAGGTCTCCCAAGAATAATAGACATATTATCGTCTTCGGGCATTTCCAACACAACAAAATCAGTTAATATCAAGCAGTTATTAGTAACTTGAACAGGAACATCCTCACATATACCAACAGGAATAGCAGTAGATTTATCAGCCATTTGCAAAGATATATCAGTAGGTATCAACTTATCTAAGTAAAGTCTCTTATAAAGAGAAAAAGGCATAACACTAACACCGGCTCCCAAGTCACATAGAGCAGTTTTAACATAATTATTCTTAATAGAACAAGGAATAGTAGGTATACCAGGTCGCCCAACTTCTTTGGAACTTTGCCATTGAAAGAGTAATTAGCAAGCATAGTGGAAATTTCCTCATTGGGGATTTTCCTTTTGTTAGTAACAATATCTTTCATATACTTTGAATAAGGAGGCAATTTAATAGCATCGATCAAAGGAATTTGCAAGAATAAAGGTTTCATCCAATCACAGAATTTATTATAGTGTTCCTCTTCCTTTGATTTTAGTTTCTTAGCAGGAAAAGGCATTGGCTTTTGCACCCAAGGTTCTCTTTCATTACCATGTTTCTCAGCAATAAAATCTTCTTTAGTATACTTTTTATTTTTAGCATGCTTTTCGGGTTCTTTTTCAACCTCTTCTTTATCGGGAGTATCATTCTTATCATTATCTTCACTATTATCATGTTCATTACCACTTTCGGTTTCAGCATCGAAATAGAAATACTATTAGGATCATTAACGGGTTCGAGAGGATTCTACAACATTTTTATGTTTCTTCTTCTTTTTCTTAGAATGAGCTCTAGGTTCAATGCGTTGAGAATCTTGTTCAATTCTTTTGGGATGCCCTTCGGGATATAGAGGATCCTGGGTAGAGACACCACCTCTAGTTGTTACTTCATAAGCTTGTTTTTCTTTAGCATTATTTCCTAACAAGTCATTTTGCACTTTAGTGAGTTGATCAATTTGAGTTTGAATCATATGAAAATGTTTAACAAGCATCTTAACATCATTGGAGGTTCTCTCCACAATATCATGCAATTGACTAATAGCTTGAGAATTTTCCATTAGATGATTCTCTACTCTCATATTAAAATTTTCTTGCTTAACAATATAATTATCAAACTCATCTAAGCATTGCGCGAGGAGGTTTTGAATACGGAATATCTTCCCTAGTAAAGCGTTGAAGGGAATTTACCTCAATCATGGATGAAGGGGGAATTATCTCACATATATCTTCTATTGGAGGTAGATTCTTCACATCTTCAGATTTAATACCTTTCTCCTTGAGAGACTTCTTGGCTTCCCTCATATCTTCATCATTCAATTTAATTAAACCCCTCTTCTTCACTATTGGTGTTGGAGTTGGTTCAGGTGTATTCCAATCATCATAATTCCGGCCTATTTTAGCCAATAATTCTTCAGCGTCGTCCGGAGTTCTTTTCCGAAAACACAACCAGCACAACTATCCAGGTATGCCCTAGACTCAATGGTTAGTCCACTATAAAATATATCAAGTAAATCATGCTTTTCTAAATCATGGTCGGGCGAGCTCTAATAAGAGAGCAAAATCTCGCCCAAGCCTCAGGCAATTTCTCTTCATCTCCCTGATCAAAATTATAAACTCTCTGCAAAGCAGCATGTTGAGCACTAGCAGGAAAGTATTTCCGAAAGAAAACAGCAAGCAATTCTTTTGGACTTTTAATAGAGCTAGGTGGCAAACTATTATACCGAGTTTTAGCGTCATCCTTTAATGAGAATGGAAAATTTTTAGCAACAAAGTAAGTACGCTTCTTAACATCATCAGAAAACAAGCTACTCAAAGTAGATAACTCAGTCATGTGTTCAACAGCACTTTCTTTTTCAGTACCACAAAAAGGTGTTTTCTCAACAATAGCTATATGAGATAGATCAAGAGAAAAATCATAATCTTTATCCCTAATGTTTATAGGAGATGTGGCAAATTTAGGATCGGGAGACAGTTTATATCTAACGGTATGTTACGCAAGCAACTTTTTAATTTTTCTTGCATCAGTAGTAGCATGGCATTTTTCAATAAAATCATCATCAAGTTCCACATAATCTTCATCAAGATCATCACTAGAGTATTCAAATTCAGGTGAATTAACAGGTGTAGTAACATCAGGAGTTTCAGTATTTTCAATTTGCCTAGACCTAGCAATTGTAGCATCTAGAAAAGTTCCCAATGAACCACTATCATCAAGAACAGCAGAAATATTATCAATATTATGAGAGTTTTCAGATTCAGCGAAGTACCAGCATTTGAAGCATGTGGCGGTGAAACAAGTTTATCAATCACGGATGGTGAATCAAGAGCAGCGGAGGTACTCGAGTTGTACCTTTTCTTGTAGTGGATGGTAATATGGCGACCTTAGTATCGCGAGTTTTACCCATGATGGAGAATTTGCAGCGAACAATATCAATCCAAGTGAACTTCCAAATAAAGCTATGCTCCCCGGCAACGGCGCCGAGAAAATAGTCTTGATGACCCACAAGTATAGGGGATCGCAACGAGTCTTCAAGGGAAGTATTACCCAATTTATTGATTCGACACAAGGGGAGACAAAGAATACTTGAAAGCCTTAACGGCGGAGTTGTCAATTCAGCTGCACTGGAAACAGACTTGCTCGCAAGAGTTTATCGATAGTAACAGTTTTATAGCGATAGCGGTAGTGAAATAACAGACAGAGAGTAACAAAGACAGCAGTAGTGATTTTAGTAAACAGCAAGATTAAAATACTGTAGGCACGGGGACGGATAACGGGCGTTGCATGGATGAGAGAAACTCATGTAACAATCATAGCAGGGCATTTGCAGATAATAATAAAGCGGTATCCAAGTACTAATCAATCAATAGGCATGTGTTCCAATTATAGTCGTACGTGCTCGCAATGAGAAACTTGCACAACATCTTTTGTCCTACCAGCCGGTGGCAGCCGGGCCTCAAGGGAAACTACCTGGATATTAAGGTACTCCTTTTAATAGAGTACGGAGCAAAGCATTAACACTCCGTGAACACATGTGATCCTCACATCACTACCATCCCCTCCGGTTGTCCCGATTTCGTCACTTCGGGGCCATTGGTTCCGGACAGCGACATGTGTATACAACTTGCGAGTAAGACCATAAACAATGAATATCATGATGAAACAATAACATGTTAAGATCTGAGATCATGGCACTCGGGCCCTAGTGACAAGCATTAAGCATAACAAGTTGCAACAATATCATAAAAGTACCATCTACGGACACTAGGCACTATGCCCTAACAATCTTATGCTATTACATGACCAATCTCATCCAATCCCTACCATCCCCTTCGGCCTACAGCGGGGAAATTACTCACACATGGATGGGGGAAACATTGCTGGTTGATGGAGAGGCGTTGGCGGTGATGGCGGTGATGATCTCCTCCAATTCCCCGTCCCGGCGGAGTGCCAGAACGGAGACTTCTGGCTCCCGCGACGGAGTTTCGCGATGTGGCGGCGTTCCGGAGGGTTTACGGCGACTTCGACTTCTCCCCGTGCGTTTTTAGGTCGAGGCGAATAAGTAGTCCGAAGGGGGCGTCGGAGGCCGGCCGAGGGGGCCACACCACATGGCCGCGCGGCCCCCACGGGCCGCGCCGCCATGTGGTGTGGGGCCCTCGGGCCTCCACTTCAATTGTCCTTCCGGCTCCGTCAATATTCGGGAAAATAGGCCCTTTCGTCAAAATCCCGAGGTTTTTCCCGAAAGTTGGATTTACGCACAAAAACGAGACACCGAACGGTTCTGCTGAAAACAGCGTTAGTCCGTGTTAGTTGCATCCAAAATACACAAATTAGAGGCAAAACAATAGCAAAAGTGTTCGGGAAAGTAGATACGTTTTGGACGTATCAGTGGCTCTCGGTACTAGGGTTTTCACGACGGAGAGATTATATAGGCAAAGGGGCAGAGTCGGGGGAAACTCGAGGGGCCCACCCCATGGGGCGGCGCGGCCAGGGGTGGGGCCGCGCCCCCTAGGGTGTGGCCGCCTCGTCGCCCCTCTTCGTCTTCTCTTCGGACTTCTGGAAGACTCCGTGGAAAATAAGACCGTGGGCTTTTGTTTCGTCCAATTCCGAGAATATTTCCTGTGTAGGATTTCTGAAACCAAAAACAGCAGAATACAGGAACTGGCGCTTCGGTACTTGTTAATAGGTTAGTGCCGGAAAATGCATCAAAATGATATAAAGTGTATGTAAAACATGTGAGTATTGTCATAAAACTAGCATGGAACATAAGAAATTATAGATACGTTTGAGACGTATCAAGCTTCTCCAAGCTTAGTTCCTACTCGCCCTCGAGTAGGTAAACGATAATAAGGATAATTTCTGAAGTGACATGCTACTATCATCATCTTGATCAATACTATTGTAAAGCATATGAGATAAATGAAGTGATTCAAAGCAATGGTAAATATAATGACTAAACAACTGAATCATATAGCAAAGACTTTTCATGAATAGTACTTTCAAGACAAGCATCAATAAGTCTTGCATAAGAGTTAACTCATAAAGCAATAGATCCTTTATAGAAGGTTTTGAAGCAACACAAAGGAAGATATAAGTTTCAGCAGTTGCTTTCAACTTTCAACATGTATATCTCATGGATAATTGTCAACACAAAGTAATATGATGAGTGCAAATAAGCAAGTATATAAGAATCAATGCACACAGTTGACACAAGTGTTTGCTTCTGAGATGGAAAGTAGTAGGTAAACTGACTCAACATAAAGTAAAAGAAAGGCCCTTCGCAGAGGGAAGCATGGATTACTTATGTGCTAGAGCTTTTTATTTTGAAAACATGGAAACAATTTTTTCAACGGTAGTAATAATTAATATGTGTCATGCATAAAACATCCTATAAGTTGCAAGCCTCATGCATCGAATACCAATAGTGCTCGCACCTTGTCCTAATTAGCTCGGATTTCCATGGATTATCATTGCATTACATATGTTTCAACCAAGTGTCACAAAGGGGTACCTCTATGCCACCTGTACAAAGGTCCAAGGAGATAAATCGCATTTGATTTCTCGATTTTGATAGATCTCAACTTGAGGACATCCATACCGGGACAACATAGAAAACAGATAATGGACTCCTCTTTAATGCTTTAAGCATTCAACAACGAATAATATTCTCATAAGTGATTTGAGGATTAATGTCCAAGCTGAAACTTCCACCATGATACATGGCTTTGGTTGGCGGCCCAATGTTCTTCTCTAACAATATGCATACTCAAACCATTCAGCTCATGGCAAATCTCCCTTACTTCAGACAAGACGAACATGCATAGCAACTCACATGATATTCAACAAAGGTGTAACGAGTTGATGGCGTCCCCGAAACATGGTTACCGCTCAACAAGCAACTTATAAGAAATAAGATACATAAGCGACATATTCTTTACCACAATAGTTTTTAGGCTACTTTCCCATGAGCTATGTATTGCAAAGACAAGGAATGAAATTTTTTAAGGTAGCACGCAAGCAATTTACTTGGAATGGCAGAAAAATACCACATAGTAGGTAGTTATGGTGGACACAAATGGCATAAGTTTTGGCTCAAGGTTTTGGATGCACGAGAAGCATTCCCTCTCAGTACAAGGCTTTGGCTAGCAAGGTTGTTTGAAGCAAACACAAGTATGAACCGGTACAACAAAACTTACATAAGAACATATTGCAAGCATTATAAGACTCTACCCTGTCTCCTTGTTGTTCAAATACTTTTACCAGAAAATATCTAGACTTTAGAGAGACCAATCATGCAAACCAAATTTCAACAAGCTCTACGGTAGTTCTCCACTAATAGGTTCAACACCACATGATGCAAGAGCTTAAACATGATCTTCTTGAGAGCTCAAAACAATTGCCAAGTATCAAATTATTCAAGACAATATACCAATTACCACATGAAGCATTTTCTGTTTCCAACCAAATAGCAATAAACGAAGCGGCTTTCAACCTTCGCCATGAACATTAAAAGTAAAACTAAGAACACCAGTGTTCAATATGAAAAAGCGGAGCGTGTCTTTCACCCACAAAAGGATTGCTAGGATCCGAATTTATTCAAACACAAAAAAAAACATACAGACGCTCCAAGTAAAGCTCATAAGATGTGATGGAATAAAAATATAGTTTCACTAGAGGTGACCTGATAAGTTGTTGATGAAGAAGGGGATGCCTTGGGCATCCCCAAGATTAGATGCTTGAGTCTTCTTGAAATATGCAGGGATGAACCACGGGGACATCCCCAAGCTTAGACTTTTCACTCTTCTTGATCATATTATATCATCCTCATCTCTTGATCCTTGAAAACTTCCTGCACACCAAACTCAAAATAATCTTATTAGAGAGTTAGTGCATATTCGAAAATTTACATGTTCAGAGAGGACACAATCATTCCCAACACTTCTGGACATTACCCAAGGCTACTGAAATTTAATGGAGCAAAGAAATCCACTCAAACACAGTAAAGGAGGCAATGTGAAATAAAAGGCAGAATCTGTCAAAACAGAACAGTCCGTAAAGACAAATTTTTTCGAGACACTTAACGTGCTCAGATGAAGAATCTCAAATTGAATGAAAGTTGCGTACATATCTGAGGATTATTCATGAATTTTCGCAGATTTTTTAGAGTTTTCTACAGAGAGATCTACTCAAATTTGTGACAGCTAGAAATCTGTTTCTGCGCAGAAATCCAAATCTAGTATCAACCTTCTATCAAAGACTTTACTTGGCACAACAATGCAATAAAGTAAAGATAAAAAGGTATTGATAAAGTAGTAACAAGCACCTTGACTCAAATATAAAACAGAAATTGCAGAAATAAAATAATGGGTTGTCTCCCATAAGCGCTTTTCTTTAACGCCTTTCAGCTAGGCACAGAAAGTGTAAATCAAGTAACATCAAGAGAAGAAGCATCAACATCATGATTTTCCTTAAAAACACAACTTGTCACAATAGGTATCTTAGATGCTCCATTATCTAAATTTCCCATAGTGGTACTAAGGGCTTTATTAATTTTAGGCTTATAATAATTCTTTGGCTTAGGAACTTTTAGAGACATACATGAACTTTTGCTCCTTACCCACATAAGCTTTCTCCTTAAACTTAAGAGAAGAAAAAGTTGAACCCAAGGTTCCCATAGCTTCTTCAAGTTCACCAATCCTATGGGTTTGATTATCATGGATAGCACAAGTTTCTAAGATAGCAATTCTTTCATAAATTCCTCCTAGAGATTTATCAAGTTTATTAGTGTTATCAAGTAATATTCCCAATTTAGTCTCAACACTTGGAAGATTTTTCTCTATGGCCTCCAACTTTTTCATGACATCCTCAAGAGAGATTTCAATTTTAGCTTCATAACAGGTGGTATTCCAACTAGACTCTCAATAATGCAACTAGCTTCCAAAGCAGGAGTGCCTAGGAAATTACCTCCCGCAAGAGTATCAAGAACATACATATTCCAGCTAGAGATACCAACATAAAAGTTCCTAAGGAGGATAATAGTGGAGTGTTTGTTAGTGCACCTATGATGAGCAGCTCTAATTCTATACCAAGCATCTTTAAAACTCTCTCCCCCTTGTTGCTTAAACAAACGAACTTCAACTTCAGGATTACTCATTTTAGCAATAATAAAAATAAACTAAGAAAAACCGAATTAAATAAAGTAAAACAAGTAACTAATTTTTTGTGTGTTTTTGATATAAAGAAAGCAAACAAGACAGAAAATAAAATAAAGCAAGACAATAAACAAAGTAAAGAGATTGGATGTGAGAGACTCCCCTTGCAGCGTGTCTTGATCTCCCCGGCAACGGCGCCAGAAAAAGAGTTACTTGTGACGGTATAGCACACGTCCGTTGGGAACCCCAAGAGGAAGGTGTGATGCGTACAGCAGCAAGTTTTCTCTCAGTAAGAAACCAAGGTTATCGAACCAGTAGGTGATGAAGGCCACGTGAAGGTTGTTGGTGAAGGAGTGTAGTGCGGCGCAACACTAGGGATTCCGGCGCCAACGTGGAACCTGCACAACACAATCAAAATACTTTGCCCCAACTTAAAAGTGAGGTTGTCAATCTCACCGGCTTGATGTAAACAAAGGATTAAACGTATGGTGTGGAGAATGATGTTTGTTTGCAAAGAACAGCAGAGAACAATGATTGCAGTAGGTTGTATTTCAGATGTAAAAGAATGGACCGGGGTCCACAGTTCACTAGTGGTGTCTCTCCAATATGATAAATAGCATGTTGGGTGATTAAATTACAGTTGGGCAATTGACAAATAGAGAGGGCATAGCAATGCACATACATATCATGATGACTACTATGAGATTTACTTAGGGCATTACGACAAAGAACATAAACCGCCATCCAGCATGCATCTATGCCTAAAAAGTCCACCTTCGGGTTAGCATCCGCACCCCTTCCAGTATTAAGTTGCAAACAACAAACAATTGCATTAAGTACTGTGCGTAATGTAAACAATACAAATATTCTTAGACAAAGCATTGATGTTTTATCCCTAGTGGCAATAGCACATCCACAACCTTAGAACTTTCTGTCACTGTCCCAGATTCAATGGAGGCATGAACCCACTATCGAGCATAAATACTCCCTCTTGGAGTCACAAGTATCAACTTGGCCAGAGCCTCTACTAGCAACGGAGAGTATGCAAGATCATAAACAACACATATATGATAGATCGATAATCAACTTGACATAGTATTCCATATTCATCGGATCCCAACAAACACAACATGTAGCATTAAAAATAAATGATCTTGATCATGATAGGCAGCTCACAAGATCTAAACATGATAGCACAAGAGGAGAAGACAACCATCTAGCTACTGCTATGGACCCATAGTCCAAGGATGAACTACTCACGCATCAGTCCGGAGGCGGGCATGGTGATGTAGAGCCCTCCGGTGATGATTCCCCTCTCCGGCATGGTGCCGGAGGCGATCTCCAGAATCCCCCGAGATGGGATTGGCGGCGGCGGCGTCTGAGTAACTTTTCTCGTATCGTGGCTCTCGGTACTAGGGTTTTCGCGACGGGGAGATTATATAGGCGAAGGGGCAGAGTCGGGGGACGCTCGAGGGGCCCACCTCATAGGGCGGCGCGGCCAGGGGTGGGGCCACGCCCCCTAGGGTGTAGCCGCCTTGTCGCCCCTCTTCGTCTCCTCTTCGGACTTCTGGAAGGCTCCACGGAAAATAAGACCGTGGGCTTTTGTTTCGTCCAATTTCGAGAATATTTCCTGTGTAGGATTTCTGAAACCAAAAACAGCGAGAAAACGAGAACCGGCGCTTCGGCATCTTGTTAATAGGTTAGTGCCGGAAAATGCATCAAAATATAAAGTGTATGTAAAACATGTGAGTATTGTCATAAAACTAGCATGGAACATAAGAAATTATAGATACGTTTGAGACGTATCACATACCTCTCAAAATATATTTTTTCAACACTCCTATTGCATTTGAAATGAAAAGCTCTAGCACATGAGTAATCATGCTTCCCTCTACGCAGGGACAATCCTTTACTTTTATGTTGAGTCACCATCCTTTCTTTGAGCACCTTCTTGAAAGTATAGATGTCATTCTTAGTTTAATGTGCTTGTCCCGGAATAAGATTAATTGTGGTATAACTGTGATGCTTGAATCTTCGATATTTTTACTTCTAGTCTTCTCTTGAACTTCAGAGGTGCCCCGGAATTTATGTTTTGCTCCACAAATAGGCCAAGCGTGATACCACTCTATCATATCATATTGCGTAAGCATTTGATCATGTAGTGAGAATATATACATCATATGAAGCAAATAGGTTCGTAAAACTTTCTTTTATCGCACTCAGTTGTCACTGAATTGCTAGAGGACAAGCAGTAAGATAAGCTTGGGGGGAGTTGATACGTCCAAAACGTATCTACTTTCCCGAACACTTTTGCTGTTGTTTGCCCTCAATCTTGTGTGTTTTGAATGCAACTAACACAGACTGGCGCTGTTTTCAGCAAAATTGCTCTAGCGTCTTGTTTTTGTGCAGAAATCCAACTTTCAGGAAATTTCCGGAAAATATCGCAAAACTAATATTTCACCTAAAGACTCACGTAGCCAGAAGACGAGACGGAGTGGGGGGGCGCGAGGGGCCCAGACCAGCCCTAGGCGCGGGCTAGGCTTGGCCACGCCTAGGGGGTGGTCTGGCCGCCTTGGCCACCCCTCGGCCTCTCCTTCGCACTATAAGAAGCCCCTGACCTGAAAATACCGGGGGGTTTGACCACTACAAGAAAAACCTTCCATAGAGATATTTTACTAGAGACACTTCCTACTTTGCCTCTTAAAAAATCACATTAAGACACTTTGCATGTTGTAGTGGCACTTTTTGAGACATTTCAGAAATAGTCTCGTATGTAGAGACGTTAGTTGAGACATGTATATAAGGGGTTGTAGTTTTCATTCTATAGACAACTAATGAGACACTCCAAAGTGTCACAAATAAGTTATCAAGAGGCAACCCGTGAGACACTTCGTTCTATGTCTTTAATTTTTTATCTAGAGACAATGTTTGAGGCATTTTGCTTGTTCTCTAGAGACATTTGTTCTATGTTTGGGTCATGGTGGATAATACTAATTAGAAATTTGTTCCAAGTATGAACATATACTTGTGAAAGGGTGAGATGGTTAATGGAATAAGTCTTAATCACTAAGGTCATGAGTTCGAGTATCACTTTTCACATGGTTTCTTTTCATTTATTTACTCTAGAGACACAATATAATGCCTCTTTTATGTCTTACAAAATGTAGAGACATTATTACTATTGTCCTTACCACATAGAGACACCGCCCGTAGTGACAGTTTTGAGACAATATGGAAAGTGCCTCTATAACTATGTAGGAGCAATTTAAGTGTCTCTACGAGACCAAAATAGTGTCTCTACATGCCAATTCTCATGTAGTGGACGTTTTTCCAGAAAGAGTTCCGCTGCTCCGCCACCACCAGAAACCCCAATCCGGGACCAGAAACTCCGTTCTGGCACCCTGCCGAGACGGGGAATTGGAGGAGATCATCTCCATCGCCATCACCGACGCCTCTCCATCGCCATCACCGACGCCTCTCCATCAATCATCCATGATTCCCCCATCCATGTGTGAGTAATTCCCCGCTGTAGGATGTAGGGGATGGTAGGGATTGGATGAGATTGGTCATGTAATAGCTATAAGATTGTTATGGGCGTAGTGCCTAGTATCCGTTGTTAGTATTTTTGACATTGTCACTTTGGGCCCAGATGGCGTGTAAGACACACGTCCGTTGGGAACCCCAAGAGGAAGGTGTGATGTGTACAGCGACATGTTTTCCCTCGGTAAGAAACCAAGGTTATCGAACTAGTAGGAGTCAAGGAACACGTGAAGGTTGTTGGTGGCGAAGTGTAGTGCGACGCAACACCAGGGATTTCGGCGCCAACGTGGAACCTGCACAACACAATCAAAGTACTTTGCCCCAACGTAATAGTGAGGTTGTCAATCTCACCGGCTTGCTGAAAACAAAGGATTAGATGTATAGTGTGGAAGATGATGTTTGTTTGCGAAGAACAGTAAAGAACAAGTATTGCGATAGATTGTATTTCAGATGTAAAGAATGGACCGGGGTCCACAGTTCACTAGTGGTGTCTCTCCCATAAGATAAATAGCATGTTGGGTGAACAAATTACGGTTGGGCAATTGACAAATAAAGAAGGCATAACAATGCACATACATATATCATGATGAGTACTATGAGATTTAATCAGGGCATTACGACAAAGTACATAGACCGCTATCCAGCATGCATCTATGCCTAAAAAGTCCACCTTCAGGTTATCATCCGAACCCCTTCCAGTATTAAGTTGCAAAGCATTGATGTTTTATCCCTAGTGGCAACAGCACATCCACAACCTTAGAACTTTCTGTCACTGTCCCAGATTCAATGGAGGCATGAACCCACTATCGAGCATAAATACTCCCTCTTGGAGTCACAAGTATCAACTTGGCCAGAGCCTCTACTAGCAACGGAGAGCATGAAAGAACATAAACAACATTTATGATAGATTGATAATCAACTTGACATAGTATTCCATATTCATCGGATCCCAACAAACACAACATGTAGCATTACAAATAGATGATCTTGATCATGATAGGCAGCTCACTAGATCTAACATGATAGCACAATGAGGAGAAGACAACCATCTAGCTACTGCTATGGACCCATAGTCCAGGGGTGAACTACTCACACATCGATCCGGAGGCGATCATGGCGATGAAGAGACCTCCGGCAGATGATTCCCCTCTCCGGCAGGGTGCCGGAGGCGATCTCCTAAATCCCCCGAGATGGGATTGGCGGCGGCGTCTCTGGAAGGTTTTCCGTATCGTAGCTCTCGGTACTGGGGTTTTCGCGACGAAGGCTTTAAGTAGGCGGAAGGGCGGAGTCGGAGGGCTGACGGGGGCCCCACACCATAGGGCGGTGCGGCCCCCCTGGCCGCCCCGGCCTATGGGGTCGGCGCCCCGTGGCCCCACTTCGTTTCTCCCTCGGTCTTCTGGAAGCTTCGTGGAAAAATAAGACCATGGGCGTTGATTTCGTCCAATTCCGAGAATATTTCGTGTGTAGGATTTCTGAAACCAAAAACAGCAGAAAACAACAACTAGCTCTTCGGCATCTCGTCAATAGGTTAGTGCCGGAAAATGCATAATAATGACATAAAGTGTGTATAAAACATGTGAGTATCATCATAAAAGTAGCATGGAACATAAAAAATTATAGATACGTTTGAGACGTATCAGGCCCGAGTGTCATGATCTCAGATCTGAACATGTTATTGATTCATGATGATAATTATTGTTATTGATCATACCTACAAGTTGTATACACATATTGTTGTCCGAAACTGGAGGCCCGAAAGTGAAAGAAATTGGGATAACCGGAGGGGATGGCTATGACGTGAGGATCCTGTGTGTTCACAGAGTGTTAATGCTTTTCTCCGGTACTCTATTAAAAGGAGTACCTTAATTACTAGTAATTACCCTTGAGGCCCCACTGCAACGAGCTGGTAGGACAAAAGATGTCGTGCAAGTTTCTCATTGCGAGCACGCACGACTAAATAGGAACATACGCCTATGGTTATTTTATACTAGGATGTTTATATCATTATTACTTGCAATGCCTATGTCTTGCTATTATATGGACTATCTCATTCATGCAGCGCCCGTTCATCCATCCCTGTGCCTACAGTATTTTAATCCTGATGTCTATTGCAATCATCGCTAGTGTTGTTTTCATTTCATTACTGTTGTTACTTCACTACTACCACTGCTATTAAACTGTACTACTGATAAACTGTTGCGGGCAAGTCTATTTCCAGGTGCAGATGAATTGACAACTCATTTGTAAAGCTTATAAATATTCTTTGGCTCCCCTTGTTCCGAATCAATAAATTTGGATTTTACTTCCCTCGAATACTGTTGCGATCCCCTATACTTGTGGCTCATCAGTCCCCTTGCCTTAGCCCCCGGCCATGCATTATGGGTGAGCCCGCGATGCCGTTGAGTATAACCCAAGAAGAGGCCATAGAAAGTAGAGCGGTAATCCAATTCCGGAAGTGGCTCGGGAACCCTCGGCGATGGAGGAGGTCCATAATGTATTCCCAACTGATGGAATCGAAAGCTTTTCTAATGTCAAGCTTGAAGAGTAGCACCAGTGTCTTGTATTTGTGCAAACATTTAGCGAGATTTTTTACATAGAGGATGTTCTCATGGATGGTCCATTTTTTGATGAAAGCACTTTGAGCATTGCAAACGAGGTCATCCATAAGAGGCCCCAAACAAAGGGCGAAGACTTTGGCAATAATCTTGGCTATCGCATGAATGAGGATGATGGGCCTAAAGTTTGAGATGTCCTCCGCCCCATCCTTTTTTGGCAAGAGGGCTATGTTGGCGGTATTGAGCCAATCAAAGTTCCCAAAGTGATTAATCACCCTCATGACATCGAAATTGATAATGGCCCAACACTTCTTGAAGAAGACACCTGTGATCCCATCCGGACCGGGGCCTTGTCTCCCGGCATGAGATTGATGGCTTTGAGGACCTCCTCCTCAGTGATTGGGTCGTCGAGCCCCTCCAAGGCGGGTTCTCAAAGTGGAGCTCATCCCACATGAAATCTTGCTTTCTAGGTGCACCCCTGCGAATGGACTCACTAAAATGAGCATGGACGACCTCCTCCTTTTCTGCATGGTCGGTTACCAAGCTCTGGTTGCATTTTAACCTGTAGATGTGATTTTTTCCTTCTTCTAGCATTGACTCTAAGGTGAAAAATTTGGTATTGTGCGCCCTCCTTAATGTTTGCAATTCGGGAACATTGTTTCTTCCTCGCCCTCTCCACAACCGCCAAATTAAAGCAATAACCTTTTTCTTTAGACGGGCATGAAGGTCCCTCTCTCCCATGGAAAGATCTCTGATTTCCTGAGCGATATCAAAGTGAAGTATAACGATCAGTGCGGCATGCAACATGATCTTGCCATTAGAGAAGAGGCATCTACCCCAAAGCCCAAGCTTCTTAGCAGTGTTACTGAGCTTGTGGAAGAGGACATGGTAGGGTTTGTCATGAATCGTAGGCTCATCCCAGGCACTCTTAACAACATCGCCAAAGCCCGGGAAGCGGGTCCAGAAATTCTCAAACATGAAACTACGCGGACGTCACGGACAACTATCGTCCGCTAAAAGGAGAGGGCAATGGTCTGACAGCGATGAGGAGAGAGCGTGAAGAACATGAGTGTCGAAGCGTGTCCCATTCCACATTGCAGAAAAAAGCGTCAAGCTTGCACATAGTAGGGTTTGCCCTCTCATTAGTCCAGGTAAAGCGCCTATTTTGGTGGTGGATCTCGTTCAGCTCACAGGCATGAAGCGCATTGCGGAAGCGGTTGATACGACTCCTATTCACACTGCGCTTGTTCTTATCACTCGCGCGCCGGATTTGGTTGAAGTCACCAAACGCCAACCATCGCACCCTAGGAGCAGGCTTAAGGGATACCAGCTCAGCAAAGAAATCATCTTTGCGGTTGGCGGCGGTGGGACCATAAACCGCCGTGATCTTGAAATCGCCATCGACATTTGAATGCAACAAGTGCATGTCAGCCGACAAGGAGAACTCCATGATGTGAAAATTGGTGATATGGACCGAAGATTCGTCCCAAAGGAGGAGGAGTCCACCCCTAGTGCCATTTGCGGGGTGTTCCGTAAAATTCTTAAGTCTATAGCCACTGATATAGGCCGCCTCAAGGGGAGTAACGGACGCAAGTTTAGTTTCCTAGAGGCAAACAATCTGACAAGATGAGGAGGCAATGGTTTCATGCACCGTGTTGCGCTTTTCCTAGTCGTTCAGGCCCCTAACATTCCAGCCCATAAGATTAAGCAGTTGTGCTAACATTAAAACATGATTGACCCTGGATCGAATTCTTGGTAGCAGCGGTACAACAAGCAAAATGATGGACGCTTTCCGAGCTCTAGAACATGCTCCAGGAGCAGGAACACACACTAAGCGGAGATGGGGTGACAACACCCATCGACCCATAATATAAGCTGGTAAGTTGTTCTAACATGTTGAAATAGATGACTCCAGGAGCAGCAGGGAACTAGGCAATCAGACGGCCGCTGTGACGTCGCCTTTGGAGAGCGTCAAGTCATTGTCAAATCTAGAAGCGCCCCCCTCCTGTAGCAGTGCAACGTCCAGCTCCTCGTCCTCCGGCGTGCTGACCTTGAAAAGAGCACGCATGGCCGTGAGCATGTCCTCGGAGACCTTCCCTTTGAAGCGCCGCGTGAATTCCTCCATCACCGCCTCCGTGACCTCCTGCCCATCCTTGACGATGCCAAGACCCCTGCATACCATAGTTTCAGTAGTCGCAGCGATCGGAGCCGCCTTCCGCCGAGCCTTGAGCCTGTCGCTGTTGCGCCTGATGGAGAAGCCCATCGTGCGGGCGACACCCACACCCGCCAGGGTCTTGCGCCTTGCCACCGGCCTGAGGGGAGGCGAGGACATGGGTGGCGAGGGAAGCGCCAGCTCCGCCACCCGGAAGAGAGGCCCGAGCACCTCAGCAGTGCGGGCGTCCTGGTGGCGAGGTGGAGTACGGACCAGAGGGCCGTCCAGCAGGAGGGCAGGATTCCTCTGCCTTGGAGAAGCCTCAAAACCAAGTGGCCTGGAGCCGGTTGAGTACGTCGGCGCGATGAGTTGCATGGCACGCATGGCGCCCGCACTGGAAGAAGACGTGGAGAAGGGCGTGAGGTTGATGCGCAGGGCCGAACTGCCTTGATCATGAGCTAGCAGCGAGAACGGAGGGCAGCTGCCCTTGGAGCTTGGCGAATACGGGAACACCATGGTCGCGTAAGACAGAGGATCAGGCGTGGCCGGCGGTGTCCTTGCCGCCCTAGATCACCTTCTGGTGGTGAGGCCAACCGCACCCTAGCGCGGCCACATCCCAGGCCACCCGCATGGCACGGCAAGGGCGAAGCGAGCAGCTCCAAGGCCGAGTCGATGCGGGTGGCATCAGCAGCAGCATTGACCGAGGGTAACAAGCTGGGGTGCAGGAGCGTCATGCCCATGTCGCGCGGCATGCCTAGCTCAGGAGGCTCGACCGGCAGCAGGTCAACAACAGGAGGCAGCAGCAACTCGAGCAGGGGCTCGACATAAGCATCAGCAGCTGGAGCGTGCAGCGAGGCAGTGACCGTGGCAGATGGCAAGGCCATGATCTGCCGGCCAGGAGCGGCCTAGGCACGCGTGGAGCGGCCATGAGCGTCAATGGCAGCTGCGACAAGCAAAACCAGCGTCGCGCTGGAGGCCCTGCACCTCCCGCCGAAGCGTTCCCCATCACGGTTTCCTGAGCGATCGCGCTGCCGCTCATGGCCATGGCAAGAGCGGCCGTCATCTCTTGCCCTGGCACTGTTCGAGAGGCTGCGGCGGATCATCTCGCGCGAGCCCCTGCGGCCATGCCGATCTCTATCGTCGTCATTGTCTCTCCCTCCTCCTGCTGCTCCCATCATCCAGGAGTCGCTCCGCTTGATCGTGCATGAGGCGCTCGCCATCGACGTGACCCCATCGCCATGAGAACTTTCCCGACATGGGCTTGTCCTCAATGGACATGTCCTCCAGGATGTCGAGATGCATGATGCACCGGTGCCGCATGCCCCTTCTTCCGCGCTCGTGCACAGCAGCAGGCGCAGAAGGCCCCGGCAAGGTCACCCAGTGCACCCTCGGCACCAGGCTAGGGTTCTCAACCCAGGCCCAAACACAGAGAGCTTTGGTGTAGGTCTTGAGCTTGCAGGCTTCCTCCACAAAGTCCAGGGAGGAAGCACGGCCGATGACCTGTTGCACCGCCGTCGTTGTTCCAGAGGTACAACGGCACGTTCTCGACACACAGTCGCACATGCTGCCGGAGGTTCACCTGCTCCGCGTTTTCCTCCAAGTGCCAGGGCTGGACCTTCACCTTGAGGCCCACGAAAAGGAAGTCATGGCGCCTCACGAGGTTGTTGCGGTGGTGCGGGTAGATGAAGTGTGTGAGGAAGGGCTCGGGGAAGTGCTCAGTGACGCAGATGTCGTCGTTGAGGGCGATGCATGTGGCCGCTAGCGCGCGTTGCATGGTGGCCAGGACGTCGTGGGCCGGTGGACGGTCGAACCAGACGTAGGCGGCATTGGTGATGAGCTTGGCCACATCAGCGTTCATTTCCGCTGAGGTGTGGACTATGACGAAAACCTCCGCGGGGCGGCGGACATCCTCGAGCCTTGGAATGGCGGGTCGTTGGCAAGGAAGAGCCCGAGGTGCGTGGAGAGGTAGGGATGGTGGAGCCGCGGGACGAGGTCGAGCAAGCGCTTGAGGAGCAGTCGCAGGGGCGGGCGCGCGCAAGACGGGGCGGGCCTGCACCTGAGGAGGCGCAGGAGCAGCTCAGCGGCTCGGAGCGGGTGACGAGGTGGATGGACCAGGCGCGGGCTTTCAGGGTGGGACCAGAAACGAGCCCTGTGGCCGGAGCAGAAGCATTGGCAACACTTTACAGGGTCACGAAATTCACTCACCCGGTGACCCCATCTCCCTTTGTAGAGGCAATGGAAGCAGCGACCCAGCAGCCAGGTTGGTAGGGGTGGCCATTGGTCGGCCATGAATGCGCCGCGCGTTGATAGCAAAGTCGGACGGTGCGGAGGATGCAACGCCCACCCCCGGGAGCCCTCCTCGGGACCCGAGCGACGTGGATGGGAGGCGTGCGTAGGGGCGAGGCTAGGAGCAGCTCCAGGCACAGTAATGGCGCGGTTGCAGGCCACTCCATCCACCCACCACATTGAATCAGCATCAGCGCCTCCAGGCTCCAGGTTGGTGGTGCGGAGCACCACATCCGGCAGGGACCTCTTCAATGTCTCCTGCAGCGGTGGCAGAGTACGGCGGCGCAGGGGCGAATCTGAGAGCAGATCTGAAGCAAAGACCGGAGCAGAGGTGCGAAATACCTGGTGCTGGAAACCGGTCGGTAGACGAGCGGGCGGAGGAGGCAGGAACGTACGGCTGTCGAGGGCCCGCGGCTGGGTGGCGGGGACGGCAGGCGTGGCGGCGGGGACGACAGGCGTGGCGGCGGGGGCGGCTGGCGGCACGAGTCCCCCGCGGGTCGCGGGAGCGGGGTTCCAGTCTTGTAGAACGATAGAGAGGGAGAGAGATTGACGGTATATGTTGGATGTTGTATTGAGCCTCTCGGGCGAGTATATATAGGGGTACAAGACTTGGGATCCAAGAAGGCTATCCTAGAGATTAGGCAGGAGATGACTACAAATCATATACTACCAAATACACATATACCAAATATATCTCTAACACTCCCCCGTAGTCGTAGCGGTAGTGACGTGAACAATTGAAGCATCGCGGATGGTCAGACTGGAGAGAAGCCGGAGGTAGGAACCAATGGGAAGACACTCCCCCGCAGTCGTAGCGTGAGCGTCGTGGACGAAGTCGCGTCGCGGATGCTTGGACTGTATAAGAAGCCGAGGTGCTCATGCGAGGTGGTAGTCCTTTGTGCCGATGTCGAGGTAGCCGAGAGCGTGGGTGCTGCAACCTTGGTCGAGGGAGCCGCGGGAGGGATTGTTGTGGTCAATGTCGTGGCCGGGTCCGGTGTCGATGTAACTGCAGGCGAGATGGTGTGCGAGGAGACTGACGGAGACGCACCGAGGCAGTCGTGGAGATGGTCGATGCCGAAGTCGATGCAGTTTGAGCCGTTGAGGACGAAGTGCAACCATAGTTTTGCAAGAACCAGGCGCACGTCAGGGACGAAGGCATACTCTGGTTTTTCCAGAACCGAGTACGCATAGAAGAACTCGGCGGTGACGCGGTCGAGGCAGTCGTAGAGGCGATGCCGATGAATATGTCGTCGAAGCCGATGAAGACGAGGCGCCGGTCCGAGCTTGCTAGGCCTGGGGACGCGTCGGGGACGAAGGCACGTACCGGTATTGCCAGTACCGGGCATGCGGGGGCAGGGAACAGTACAAAGTGCTCGCCATGTCGGAGTAGACTAGCAGAGGAGGTCTCGACGACGGGTGTCGGAGTAGAGGAGCAGGTGGTGTAGTCGGGGAAGAGGCGAGGATGCTGGCGGCAAAGCTGTAGTGTACGAAGACGTAGAAGGTGGCTAACCCAGCGGTGACCTGGGGTGGTTATGCTGGACGCCTAGATGGGCGTTGCGGTGGTCGGCGAGCCTAGCACGACCTGGAGTGGTTGGCGAGCCCAGCGGCGATCTAGGGTGGAGGTGCGGCAGCGGTACGCGAAGTAGGCGAGGAAGACCCGGCGGCGTGACGAAGACCACGCGCGGACGGAGGCGACCCGCGCCGAAGGGGCGGCGCTGTGGTGGCCTCGGACGTCGATGCGCGGGGGACGGCGAAGGTGACCACGTGCGGCGATGCCACGGCCCGAGGGGCCGGCGTAGCTGCAGGGCGCGAGTCGGTGCAGCAGCGGGAGACCACCAGCGACGTACACGCCTCGGAAGGCGTGTCGAAAGCCGGTAGCATGGACCAAAGGCGGCGGCGCTGCGGCCCGAAGGGGCGACGCAGCGGCAACCCGATGCTCGATCGGTGGTAGGCATGTGCTCGGTGACGTGCTTGGCGTAGACGTGCGCGGGGTGCGGTTGATCAGACCGACGGCGGCGGTACACGTGCAATGGTGTGGACGACGCGCCGCAGATCGGAGTCATTGGCGACGTTGTCAGTGATGTCCTAGGCGATGACGGCGAAGACGAACCGGCGATGGAGACCGTGCAGGCGAATGCGGCCGGCTGCGACGCAAACGACGTCCCATGTGCATCGCGTGCAGCCGTGCCCCACGGTAGATGGAGGCGGGCCGGCCGAGGCGGAGATGACGCGGGCGGGCCGGCCGCGGCAGCCTACCAAGGCAGGCGCAACAGCCAGCTAGCGAGTCGACCGTGGTGGCCGGTGTAGGGCGGATGATGGAGGAGAGCCGGTGCAAAGTCGATGCCGAGGTTGGAGTAGAGGCGCGTGATGACGGCGGCGGTGGGCGACTCAATCCGATCTATGGTTGGAAAAACAAAACAAAAACGCCGGTCAAGCGACCGGCGGAGCAAAAAGGAAACCAATATACAGATTGGAAAAAAAATTCTCGAGGGCAGCGGATCGGTGGACAAACTCTCGTACGGGTTGCGCGGCCCCTGTAGTAGATCATGGAGATCGACCTCCCCGGGAGCGGCGCGACAGAAGCTTGGGCGGCGACTAGGTTAGGATCGATGCAGATGGTAGGGCGAGCAGATGGTGGTCGGGATGAACTTCGGTATTGGGAGTCGGCTATATATGCGCGTAGAGACTGCAAGAGGAAGAGGAGGAGGCTGCAAGATGCCATGATTTAATGAGTCCATAGTGGAAAGTTACAGCAGGAGGGGAAGGCAGAATAAACGGAGCAGCAGCGGATGATTCGTATACCTCCAACAGCAATAACGCTGGAAGCCACTAGAGAATGCCTGTGCTTCGCTACGGAGCAAATAGTAGTTAATATCTTTCAGGTGTATTTAAGGATGAAAAGTGTTTCGTTTTTCAAATTCGGAAGCCCTTCAAAATTTTCATGGCGATGCCAATGTATAATGGGTGCCAGCCTTAACCTAAAAATCATAAGGAACTTGCGGTCAATTATATTTTTCAAAGCATCAATCTCGTAATGAAGTTTGATGTTAATACATATCAGTGTCAACAATACAAAACTCAACATAATGTTCTAACATGGACGAAAAATAAGCTCAGTTTAATCTTTATCATTTCGAACAGATAAAAATAAGAGTCTATAGTATGTGATCCCCAAATGTTCTCTCGATTTATTTAATAATGAGAAAATTGTAATCATATTTAAATTGGGTACATAACCTTCCTAGAACTCCCAAAAAATCAGAGCATCAACATATACCATGGATCAACAGAAAAATTACATGTACAAAAATTATAAATCGCCTAATATGCTCTTGTCAATTCAGTATGAAGAAGATGCATTTTGTATCAACGAGGACATGATGAAACAGAATCAACCAAATAGCACTGATCATGTACTTAATCATGCCCAACTTTGTAAACATAGCTAAGCTTTGAGTTTCAAGATTTTCAACAAAAAGAGAGGTGTTTTAGTAACATAAAATTTCTACAACCATATTTTCCTCTCTCATAATAATATCCAGTAGCATCATGAGCAAACTCAACAATATAACTATCAAATGAAACATTCTTATCATGAGTCTCATGCATAAAATTATTACTACTCCCAACATAAGCATAGTCATTCTTATTAATTGTAGTGGGAGCAAATTCAAAAAAGTAGCTATCATTATTATTCTCATCAAGTGTAGGAGGCATAGTATAATCATAATAAAATTCACTCTCCATAGTAGGCGGCACCAAAAGACCACTATCATTATAATCATCATAAATAGGAGGCAAAGTATCATCAAAGAAAATTTTCTCCTCAATGCTTGGGGGACTAAAAAGATCATGAAAACCAGCTTCCCCAAGCTTAGAACTTTCTATATCATTATCAACAATGGTGCTCAAAGCGTTCATACTAATATTACTACCAGCTTGCAAATAAGGTTCCATAGGTTTTTTAATTTTCGCATTAAACCATTCATGTCTTGACTCAGGAAATAGTACAAAAAGCTCACAGATGTTTTCCATTATGCCTTACTAGTGTTTAACAAGAAACAAAAAGATGCAATTGCAGGATCTAAAGGAAAAAGCTTCGAACACTCACACAATGGCAACGAGAAAAGTACTTTTACCCGGGACCGGAGTATGAGTGCCTTTTACCTTTCCTCCCTAAGCAACGGCGCCTGGAAAAGTGCTTGATGTCTACGGGTGCTTCTGTTCTTGTAGACAGTGTTGGGCCTCCAAGAGCAGAAGTTTGTAGAACTGCAGCAAGTTTCCCTTAAGTGGATCACCCAAGGTTTATCGAACTCAGGGAGGAAGAGGTCAAAGATATCCCTCTCAAGCAACCCTGCAATCACGATACAAGAAGTCTCTTGTGTCCCCAACACACTCAATACACTTGTCAGATGTATAGGTGCACTAGTTCGGCGAAGAGATAGTGAAATACAAGTAATATGGATGTATATGAGTGGTAATAGCAATCTGAATAAAATATGGCAGCGAGTAAACATGCAACGGAACAGTAAATAAACGGAGATTCGATGCTTAGAAACAAGGCCTAGGGATCATACTTTCACTAGTGGACACTCTCAACATTGATCACATAATAAAACCACTCTACACTCTCTTGTTGGATGATGAACACCACTAATTGCGTAGGGCTACAAGAGCACCTCAATGCCGGAGTTAACAAGCTCCACAACATTCAATGTTCATATTTAAATAACCTTAGAGTGCATGACAGACCAACGCAATTACACCAAGTACTAACATAGCATGCACACTGTCACCATCACACTATGAAGGAGGAATAGATCACATCAATACTATTATAGCAATAATTAACTTCATAATCTACAAGAGATTACAATCATAACCTACGCCAAATACTACACGATGCACACACTATCACCATTACACCGTGGAGGAGGAATAGAGTACTTTAATAACATCACTAGAGTAACACATAGATGAATAGTGATACAAAACTCATATGAATCTCAATCATGTAAGGCAGCTCATGAGATCATTGTATTGAAGTACATAGGAGAGAGATTAACCACATAGCTACCGGTACAGCCCTTAGCCTCGATGGAGAACTACTCCCTCCTCATGGGAGACAGCAGCGTTGATGAAGATGGCGGTGGTGTTGATGGAGGAGCCTTCCGGGGGCACTTCCCCGTCCCGGTGGCGTGCCGGAACAGAGACTCCTGTCCCCCAGATCTTGGCTTCGCGATGGCGGCGGCTCTGGAAGGTTTCTCGTACCGTGGCTTTTCCGTCTCGAAGTTTTAGGTCAGGGACCTTTAAATAGGCGAAGAGGCGGAGTCGGAGGGCTGATGAGGCGGTGACACAATAGGGGGGCGCGGCCCAGGCCCTGGCCGTGCCACCCTGTCATCTGGTGGCCCTGTGGCCCTCCTCTACTGGCTCTCGGGTGTTCTGGAAGTTTCGTGGAAAAATATGATGCTGGGCATTGATTTCGTCCGATTTCGAGAATATTTTCTTACTAGGATTTCTGGAACCAAAAACAGCAGAAAACAACAACTGGCCCTTCGGCATCTCGTCAATAGGTTAGTTCCGGAAAATGCATAAATATGACATATAATGTGTATAAAACATGTGAGTATCATCATAAAAGTAGCATGGAACATAAGAAATTATAGATACGTTTGAGACGTATCATAGCATCCTTAGCGTTTATTGTTCATAGAGGTTGACATGTAGGACCCGTGAGCCAGCAGCGTCCTGAACGTTTTAAAGGCTGCAGGAGATCGAAAGAAAAAATAAGCCAAAAATCGTTTGGTCAACAAAATCCAAGAAAAGAAACATTTACCATTCTGAGAGGATGACATGCGGGACCCATGAGGCAGCAGCATCCTCAACGATTCCAAGGCGGCAGGGGATCAAAGGAAAAAAGGAAATATCCCGAAATTAATTAGGGGTTCAAAATAAATCCATCAAAGGAAACTTTTATTGTTCACAGAGGATGACATGTGGGACCGACCTGCCAACATCGTCCTCATCGTTTCAAAGGGGCAGGAGATCAAAAGAAAAAGGCAAATAGCCAGAAATTAGGGGTCAAAAATAACTCCAAGAAAGGAAACTTTTATTGTTCGTAGAGGATGACATGCGGGACCCATGAGCTAGCAGCTTACTCAACATTTCAAAGGCGGCATGAGATCGAAAGAAAAAGGCAAGTGACAAAATATCAGGAGCCAAAGATAATCCAAGAAAAAACTTTATTGTACATAGAGGATGACATGCGGGTCCCAATTAGCAGCAGCGGTCTCAACGTTTCAAATGCGGCTTGAGATCAAAAGAAAAAGAAAGTTGATTGTACATAGAGGATGACATGCGGGTCCCATGAGTCGACAGACTTACTCAACGTTTCCAAGGCGGCAGGGGATCAAAAGAAAAAGGAAATAGCCAAAAATCGGAGGGTGAAAAAAAACCCAAGAAAATAAACTTTTATAGCACATAGAGGATGACATGCGGGTCCCATGAGCCGAAGGGTCCTCAACGTTTCAAACGTGGCATGAGATCGAAAGAAAAAGGCAAGTGACCAAATATCGGGAGCCAAAAATAATTCAAGAAAAGAAACTTGATTGTACATAGAGGATGACATGCGGGTCCCATTTAGCAAGCAGCGGTATCACCGTTTGAGAGGCTGCACGGGATCGAAAGAAAAAGGCAAGTGACCAAATATGAGGTTCCAAAAAAAATCCTAGAAAAGAAAGTTTTATAGTACATAGAGGATGACATGCGGGTTCCATTTAGCAGCAGCGGTCTCATCGTTTGAGAGGCGGCAGGGGATCGAAAGAAAAAGGTAAGTGACCAAATATGAGGTACCAAAAAAAATCCAAGAAAAGAGAGTTTTATAGTACATAGAGGTTGACATGCGGGTCCATTTAGCAGCAGCGGTATCCCGTTTGAGAGGCGGCAGGGGATCGAAAGAAAAAGGCAAGTGACCAAATTTGAGGTGCCAAAAAAATCTCCAAGAAAAGAAAGTTGATTGCTCATAGAGGATGACATGCGGGTCCCAATTAGCAGTAGTGGTCTCAACATTTCCAAGGCGGCAAGGGATCAAAAGAAAAAGGAAGTAGCCAGAAATCAGGGGGTCAAAAAAAATCCAAGAATAGAAAGAATTTTGGTTCATAGAGGATGACATGCGGGACCCATCATCCTGCATCGTAAACGGCTCGATCGGAGAGCGTTGAACGAGATGGCGCGATCGAGAAAAAAAACAATGCCAGAGAGGCTGCCATCTAGGCCCTACATCCCTCGGCGGTGCGGATTTGCGTTGACTCGGCCGGCGAACCCGAGATTTCGAGATGCACCACGTCCCGGGACACCATACGCGACGTTTTGGCCGTTTTCGTCGGGCTAGGTGGCCTCAAAAACGAGAAAAAAACGTTTTGACATGCACAACGGAGAGACCAAAAATCGTCGGCCATGGTGCACCAGCAAGCACGGCGCGACTTCAACTTCGTCGGCCATGGCAACTTTTCTTGTAGTGCTTGGAGAGAGGAGGGGCCAGCCCTAGCCACCCCTCCCTCTATATATAGAGGTGAGGAGGTTGGCCGGCCACCTAAAGGCTCCCTCTCCCAAAAACCCTAGCCGCCGATCTCTCTCCTCCACCGCTAGTCTGCTCCGGCTTGGCGAAGCCCTGCAGCTTTCCTCCTCCACCACCACCACCACCACACCGTCGTGCTGCTGGGATTCCGAGGGGATCTACCACACCTCCGCTGCCTGCTAGAACAGGGAGAGGAAGGAAGTCATCGACACCGTACGCACGACCGAGTACGGAAGTGCTGCCGGATTGCAGCACCGGACGATCGACTACATCAACAACGAGATCTGATCTCGTAAGGCTTTGGATCTTCGAGGGTTAGTCTCTCATACATCCCGTTACTAAGATCTTCATAGATTTGATCTTCCTTCTTCCTAGATTGGATCTTGGTTTTTGTTCATGTTCACGGTAGAATTTTTTTTATGCAACGAACCCATCAGTGGTATCAGAGCCGTGTCTATGCATAGATCTGTTGCACGAGTAGAACACAATGGTTTTGTGGGTGTTGATGCTTTTTTGTCTTTAGTTATGTGTACTTTGATCTTGCGGGGTGGTGGGATGAAGTGGCCCGGGCTAATTTTACATGACCGCGTCTCATGAGACTTGCTCCATGCTTGACACGCAACTTGTATTGCATAGTGGCTTTCCGGGTGTCTGTCTCTCTCACCATAGATAAGATTCAATTTACTATTTCAATCGACAACACTAGTATCACCGTTGTGGTTCATGTTCATAGGTAGATTGGATCTTACTCGAAAACTCTAAACCACGTAAAATATGCAAACCAAATTAGAGGCGTCTAACTTGTTTTTGCAGGGTTTGGTGATGTGATATGTCTTTGTGATGATGACTATATTTGATGTATGAGATGATCATTATTGTATTATGGCAACCGGCAGGAGCCTAATGGTTGTCTTTAACTTTGTTAAGACCTGCGAGTCTATTCATCATCTAATAGCTTAATTTCAAGTAGTTGTTATAGTATCTATAAGTGATGGACAACCATGAAGTGGCGCCATGGACCTTGGTGCAATGCTGGTGATGATGGAGATCATGCTTGTGTGCTTTGGAGATGGAGATCAAAATCACAAGAAGAAGGCCATATCATATGACATATTATGAATTGCATGTGATGTTAATCCTTTATGCATCTTATCTTGCTTAGATCGCGATGATAGCATTATAAGATGATCCCTCACATTAATATCAAGATAATAAAGTGTTCTCCCCTCGTATGCACCGTTTCTAAAGTTCGTCATCTTGAAGCGTCTCGTGATGATCGGATGTGATAGATTCTACGTTTACATATAACGGGTGTAAGCCATGTTGCACACGCGGAAATACTTGGTTTTGCTTGAAGAGCCTAGCATGTAGAGACGCGGTCTCGGAACACAGGAAACCGAAAGGTTGAACACGAGTCATATGGATGATATGATCAACATGTTGATGTTCACCATTAAAGCTACATCATCTCACATGATGATCGGACTTGGTGTAGTGACGATGGATCGTGTGCCACTAAACAACTATGATGGATGTTGTATTAAATGGGAGTTCATTAGTAATTAGATTAAAACTTGAACTAATTATCATGAACATAGTCCGAATAGTTTTTTGAATTAAATTTGTAGAATTGGCATCCGCTATCTACCATGCGCTAGTCTAGTAATTGAGAGAAACACTGTTAAATCTGACAAGTAACTCTACGGACTGGTACCGTATTATTAAATAATCAAGAAATTTTGAAGTCCTATTGCGAACTTTTGGTAAGACCTCACATTGCTGATTCAAAAGAGCAATGGTTTCAATTAGTACCTAAAATCATCTTGTCTCCGTAAAACTTGAAGTTCAAATCCGTTTAAAAGTAAGGAGATGAAAAGTTAGTTTTCAGAAATAACCAAGGTGTGAGATATATGTGATATCTAAGACCTTAGTGCAAGATGATAGAATATAATTTAGTGAGACTACATAAATTCATAAGTTTTTTGGGAATGTACGAAGGTTGAAGACGCTACGTGTCCCAATCCTCCAACTAGTTGGGCACTAACGATATTCGCATATCCATGAAGTGGTCGTCCTTAGTATACATCGTTGCTAAGACACGTCGTTTCGAAGCATCACGTGATGATCGGGTGTTATAGATTCTACGCGTGCATACAATGGGTGCAAGCCAGATTTGCACATGCGAATACTGAGGTTAAACTTGACGAGCCTAGCATGTACAGACATGGTCTCGGAAAGACGTCATGATTTGATGGATAAAAATTATGAGTGAAATTGTTCATCACATTAAAAAGTTACTAATAGTGAAATCTGGAACACTTGTCATGTGATGATCAACTTCAAAGTAAGAACAGCAAGGTTATTGGTATTTGACCAACGGACCTATAAGTTATTGAAGATGAAGTGTTTTATGAAAACAAGGAAAGCTAAAAGAGAAACTACAAAGCATTTTGGCAGAAAGAAAGAAAAGACTAGAAAGTCTAGCTCAGGTGTATATAGATGACACACATGTTATGAATGTATTCCTTGTTTGGTCACACAATGAAATTCTTTGGTATTTGTACCATATTGGTTGGTATGAGGTGTCATACAAAATAACGCAATACAAGAATACAATGGCCTAAGTGACTGACAAGGAAGATGGTAGGAATGCACGTCTGGGACAAAATAAAGTGTTATTGTGTTTGCCGTTGGCATTCTACCTAGCCATTCAGATTTATAATAAAGAACTTTATAATTGTTGTTTTGTTCAGGTCAAATGAAAACAATGAGTTGTTCAAATTATGACAGTATTCCATGTATGATGGATAAGATATTATAAATCTTTATGGTGAAGCACACATGCATAACACTGACGCTAAAATGCCATAAGGCAAATGATGTGAATTCCACTTGTTAGTGGAACCGCCATTTAGGTCATGTTAGAAAGGAATGCATGATGGAACTCCATGCAAATGGATTTTTGGAGTCATTCAATTTTTTGAATCGTTTGGCGCTTGCAAATCTCTTCTAAAGAGAATGACTGAAATACCGTTCATAGGCCAAGAGTTGAACGAGCAACTAACTTAGTGGAAACATACATGATGATGTATGTGGTTCATTGGGCATAGTTGTCTGCGGGAGATTCTTCTACTTCATGAAAACTTCCAACAATGAATTGAGTGTATATATGTGGATATATTTATTTGATAAGGAAGAAGTTTGAAACATTTGAATGGATTCAAATAAATTTCAGCATGATGTGGAAATCATCGTAATAGAAAAGTCAAATATCTATGATTGGATCATGGTGGAAATATTTGAATTACGAGTTTTAGCGAACATCTAAGAGAGTTATGAAATTGTTCTACAGCTCATGTTTCTTGGAGTATCATAGCGATGATGGAGTATCCGAGAGACGTATCCAAACCTTGTTTGGTTAATGATGAGATAAAATAAAATGACGCCATTATATTTTTGTGGATTATGCTTTAGAGACTACCGCTTTTACACAAAATAGAGCGTCATCATAATCCGTTGAAATGACACCATACGAGTTATAGCATGGGTATAAACCCTAATAGTCCTTTCTTAAATTTTGGCATGCGTAGCATAAGTAAATGAGTTTACAACCAAAATCGGATGAATGTCTTTGTTGGTTATCCCAGAGAATTAAATTGATAATTCTTTCCACTATGAAGTCAAAGACAAAAGTGTTTGTTAATGTTACTTGCTTATTTTAAAAAATTGTTTTCTGGTGAAGTATTTGAGTGGGAGGACAATGGAACTTGATAAGGTTTATGAACCTAAGCATGATGATCAGAGTAGCGCAGCATCGGAAATGGTTCCGGAAGCGGCCACGACGATCATGGCTCCCATGTCTACAAAGTGTTATAGTCATGGATGTCGAAGTACCTGTTGAACCTTGTAGGTATGGTTTACTTTGTGATCAAATAAATGATTTGTGGACAAAGGATTGATTTTGAACAATAATAAACCAACTACATACAAAGAAGTTATGATGGGCCCTGACTCTGTTAATATGACTCCGTAGGATGGGATGAATATTGTTGTTTCAATCTCACAGAAAACATGCTTGGGCTTAAAGTTTATCATGTGTAACTATGCAAGTACTGTATGTGCCACACAAGAAGAGGAACCATAAAGTCAATAGTGACATTATTGCAAAAATAAACACACTCAGCAAAAGCAGATTCTTGGCTATATCTTGCACCGGTTAAGGTTAGCTTTTCATTAGATTATTTGTTGAATTTGAGCAGATATGTGCAGAAAAGCTTAAGCATCACATTCTCAGACACACTCAATTCTTTCAGATTGAACAAGGTGATTTTCAAGTTAGTTGTCTTTAAATTTATTAAAAGCATTTCTTTTCTTTCAGGGATTCAACCGCACTCCTTGGAGTGCAAGAAATTATCATCGTGTTGACCTCTTTCTCTGCAGGTTCTGCAGGTCAAACATCGATTGTTTCATGATGCTCAGGGAAGAGACACCAAGCAAATAGAGTGGATTGGTTGGTATCCCTAATCTACATGCATATTTACTCTTACTTTTAAAGTTTTTAGTTTGATTAAAGTTTGTCGATCTAGGATGAGTTAATTGATGATGTGATTACAATATGAGTACAGACTACATAGAGTAGATTTGCAAACTTTTCTTAGTTTCTTTGAAAGATTATATTAACTCAACTGGTTGTTCACCAATAATATGTGCATATATCCTATCAACATACACCATATACGATGATGCTTCCTAGAGGTGAAAGGCTCGATATCATAGCTGATCAATTAGGCTTAATGGAGATAAGGAGTCCTTGGAGTTTACCTTCAATAATTTAAGGAAATACCTGGTTTCATGCAACACACTGGATCCAAATAAATATGTTATGCTGGCAAGTACATAATAGTCTAGAATAGAGAGTTGTGCACAAAAATGCATAAAATTATGTGTAGTAGTTTATTTAAATTATGTTTTTCAGTTGGCCAATTTGCAAAACATGCACATTAAGGAGGCACAACAGTTTTATGGCTACAAGACTAATGGTTGGATATAAATATGATTCATTAAAAAAAACGTGGTTATAGTTAGAAAGGACAAAATTATGAAAATCTTGAGTAAGACATAATGTTTTAACATGTTTCCAATGTGAATAATAATTACTTTGGATAACCAAAGACAAGCGATAAATTTAAGATAAATTAACATGATCCAGACTGTACATGCTAGATATTGTATTAATAAGAAAAGGACTATATTAATATGACCAATGATGAGTCATGTACGGGAAGATATGAGTAATTTTAAGAATGTGCCAGAATTTTAAAGTTCCTAAAAGAACTATCAGTGGAAAGGTACATGCCGCCAAGGTTAAAAAATTGAAGAGAAGGCCGGAGAAATTGAAGAGAAAACTGGCCATTGGTATTGCTATAATCTATGATTTTTCATGCAGCAAACATATCTAAGTCACGCTAATCTGTTTACACAAAATACTAGTATTATTTTCTATATTCATATAACTTCCCCTACACGCATTCTTCTATATTTGAATTGAGAATTAACACTAATGTAGCAATGCATTGAGCCAAGAATATTTTTTGTGTTGACAACAACTGTACAATAGATGGTCAATTAAACAAAACTAATATTAAATATGAAATATGAAATATATAAAATCTAGCAGCGCAAATGCGTGGGCCAGCTGGCTAGTTAATATTAAAGGAGAGTTGTAATAATCCAAATGAAATCCGTATTCATTAAAGATATGGAGAGCACACAACACCAAATCTCTAATTTTTGTTAGCATACGTACGAAAGAAGCCACAGAATTACTCTACCGTGGAAAACAAATCGACAGCACAAGCATGAGAACATAGGATTAATGGATTTGACGCGAGCTGTCCGACAGACAATAAGAAAGTTGTTTGCAACAGCTGCATGCAGATGGAGCTAGCCTCTTCGCAAGATTGGAGTAGTGCATGCAGTTTCTTCGCAAATCGATGGAAAAGAGACGGCGTGAGTACTGGACTTACAGCTTGGCTCCTGGCTGGCCGCGTGCGCGGTCACCCACTGGAGTGCCGTCTAGGCTTCCCATAGAGAGCGGGGCGAGGACAGGGTGATTCGGTACACTGCCGATCGACACCACCATCGCTTATGCCCGCACGGCGAGCGCGTTGGCGACTCTCGAGCCATGCTGGCCTACTCGCAGATGGCCTTGCCAAAAGGAGGTGCGCGAGCAGGATGCAAAGTTGGAGCGGTCGGCACCACCGCAGAGATGGACGCAAGGTGGAGCGAGGTGATTTAGGGTTGGGCTGCACGTATTGGACCGATGTGTTGGAGATATGCCTGAGAGGCAATAATAAAATAGTTATTGTTATATCTTAGTGTTCATGATAAATGTTTACACCCCATGCTATGATTGTATTAACCGGAAACATTAATACATGTGTGTTGTGTAAACAACCAGAGTCCCTAGTAAACCTCTCGTTTAACTAGCTTATTGATTAATAGATGATCATGGTTTCCTGATCATGAACATTGGATGTTATTAACAACAAGATCATATCATTAGGTGAATGATGTGGACACACACTCATAGTAAGCGTAGCATAAGATCAAGTCATTAAGTTCATTTTGCTATAAGCTTTCGATACATAGTAACCTAGTCCTTCGACCGTGAGATCATGTAAATCACTTACACCGGAAGGGTACTTTGATTACATCAAACGCCACTGCATAAATGGGTGGTTATAAAAATGGGATTGAGTATTCGGAAAGTATGAGTTGAGGCATATGGATCAAGAGTGGGATTTGTCCATCCCGATGACGGATAGATATATTCTGGGCCCTCTCGGTGGTATGTCGTCTAGTTACCATTCAAGCATGTGACAAGGTCACAAGAGATGACATATCACGGTACGAGTAAAGAGTACTTGTCGGTAACTAGGTTGAACTAGGTATGGAGATACAGATGATCGAACCTCGGACAAGTAAAGTATCGCGTGACAAAGGGAATCGGTATCGTATGTTAATGGTTCGATCGATCACTAAGTTATCGTTGAATGTGTGGGAGCCATTATGGATTTCCAGGTACCGCTATTGGTTATTGGTTGGACATGAGTCTCGATCATGTCCGCATAGTTCACGAACCGTAGGGTGACGTGCTTAAGGTTCGATGTTGTATAGTAGCTTCGGACTATGAGATGGAGACCGAATGTTGTTCAGAATCTGGGATCCAGGACATCACGAGGAGGTCTGAAATCTTCCGGAAAATAAGATTCATATAATGGAAGTCATCTTCCGGGGTTCGGGAAAAGTTTCGGTGTTTTGACCAGAGCTTCTAGAAGGTTCTAGAGAACCACCGGTGGTCCCACCACCCTGGGAGGGGCCACATGAGTGCTATATAGCCTAGTGGGCCAGGCACACTATGACATGTGGGCCCAAGTCGGCCAGCCCCTTAGAGATAAGATTTAAATGATTTAAATTAGAGATAAGATCTATCTCTAGATTTGAATGGTTTAAATAAGAGAAAAGGTTTGGGGAGAGGTTTATCTCCTCCCCCCTTCTTGGTGCGACTTGGAGAGAGGTGGGGCCAGCCCTACCCACCCCTCCCTCTATATATAGAGGTGAGGAGGTTAGCCGGCCACCTAAAGGCTCCCTCTCCCAAAAACCCTAGCCGCCGATCTCTCTCCTCACCGCTGAGTGCGCTCCAGGCCAGGCGAAGCCCTCGCGATTTCTCCTCCACCACCACCACCACCACGCCGTCGTGCTCTGGGATTCGAGGGATCTACCACACCTCACGCTGCCGCTGGAACGGGGGAGAGGAAGGAATTCATCGACACCGTACACACGACCGAGTGCGGAAGTCGTTGCCGGATTGCGGCACCGGACGATCGACTACATCAACAACGAGATCGATCTCGTAAGGCTTTGGATCTTCGAGGGTTAGTCTCTCATACATCCCGTTACTAAGATCTTCATAGATTTAATCTTCCTTGTTCCTAGATTTCTGGATAGGTGCTGTCACACGAGGGCGGGAAGTTTAACC
>NC_061513.1:134970985-134987255 GCF_022539505.1 Lolium rigidum | reverse complement strand
GTTAGTTAGCTAAAATGAAGAGGCTTTACTAAATGCTTATGAACTAAACTTGGCTTTATGCAAATAAACCTAGAGCTTAGCACCCCTTAGTACAATTGTTGAGTAATTACATTAGTATTAGTTTGCGAGTACTTTAAAGTACTCATGGCTGTGTCCCTGGCTATTCAAATGCCAGACTATGAAGAGGAGCCACAGTATCAAGACAACGGACAACAGGACGTCTACGATAACTAGGAGCATCTTCTAACGTCAAGCGTTGCCTGTGGAATAGATAGTCCACTACTACTACGCTTCCGCTACTTGTTGTTGTTGATCATGTAGATCAACTATTTGTGTAATATTGGATCATGTGATCTATTGTTGTAAGACGATTATGTGTTGTAATAAATGATGACTCTATGATATTCAACTGTTATGTCTCGTAAAAACAATCTTCCTGGGATTGCGATGTATGGCATAATAGGCATCTGGACTTAAAAATCCGGGTGTTGACAGAGGCGTCCCTCCAGATCCTCCGCGCCAGGAGCCGAGAGGAGCTAGGTCCCGGCCGCCCCCTTCACCGGCGTCGCTCGGCTTTGCCCGGCGACAGCCTCGGGGGAGCGACGAGGAGGGGGAGATGGTGGGGAGAGGTGGAGGCGGCGGGGGGCTAGGGTTTGCCCCCCCCCCCCATGTCGCCCGGAGGAGACGACGAGGGGAGCGGGGCGTATTTTTGCAGAAGGTTTATTTTTATCATAGTGTCTAGTACTGTGTTTTAGAAGTAGTTAGCATCTTCTTATAAAGAGAAGTGATGACAGCCTCTGGATAGACCGATGTATATGGCCTTTTTATTATAGGTTTTTTTACGCTGTGATACTACTATACTCACGTAAGCTCGGCATGTGCCGCTGGAAATTGGGGAAGTGGATATATAGATGCAACTAACTTTGGCGACTCCGATGTTTATATGACACTGAACGGACGTGATGCTGGCTACCGTTTGGTCCGGCTAAATATCTCCAGCAGGAGAGACGAAAGAAACACCAAATATCTCGATGCAGTTATATTTTATAAATATGTCAAGTGTTAATTTGAACTTGAACTGCATCGGTTCCTTGAACAGGAACATAGCAACTTTCTTTGCAATTCGTAATTAATTATGTTTCATCATTTCTCTTTTTCATTTCCCACGAATGAGAGTGACGAATAGAAGTGGGTTCCCCCGCAAAAAAATGTGACAATGGAGTATATAGAATTTAGATCATTATGGGAACACAAAATCAATCCTTACAATTCAAATAGTCCATAATAAAGCACACACACTCACTCATATTTGAACTTTATATGTCTTGTCAATTCTAGCCAATTCCCGAACAAATTTCTGATATTTTTTTGGGGGATATGTTAAAAGTCATATATACATTTCTTACTACCATGTCAAATTATTTTTGCCAAGTTATTTTTGGTTACAAACTCTTTTCGATGAAGAAATCACATGAAGAATTTAATTTACAGTGACACTTTTAGTGCAAATATACATTTGAAGGAATCTAGGGTATCTATTCAGCAAAGTCTAAGTACATAGATCGAACCGTAAAGTCAAATGAAGCCGTTAAACTCCATATAAAATTGTTCCCCCCTCTCGATAAATAAGTATCTATTAAGCGGTTAACTAAATGCAGCTATAAGTGTCAGCACATTTTTTTAGATAAAGGGAATATATTAATATCAAAAGATACAAATTACACCCAGCCTCTGCAACAACGCCCCACCCTAATGGCAGTACGGATGCACACATCCAAAAAAGAGTAAAGAAAATAAAGAAATAAAAGTCCCGCTACAGCCTTCTAGCCCTAGCAACAACAATACAACCACCACCGTGACAACACCTGAAGTACAGACTCTTCAAAAGCGACGCCTCCAAGAAGTGAACAGTGTACCAGCGCCGTCGTCGCCCGACTAAAGGTCTTAGGTTTTCACCCTGAAGATAGTCCCCACTCTCAAAATAATGTCTCCAACAAGAACATTGCCAGACACAAACCAGTTAAGGCCAGACTTTGGGTTTTCACCCTGAGAGGTAAGACTCTGAACTTCCCCTGTGCTGCCGCCCCCACATGCATACCGCTGCTGCAGAGCCTGAAACGCCAAGCAGATCCCTCAGCATCATGGAGACTCGAACCTCATTTAGCCAGTCCACCAATGCGGCTTTCATGATATTCCTTCTTCTGACTTCACCATGGACCAAAAAGTCACCTGATGTCAACAAGAATAGAGCTTCACGCCGCTCCCTCCGGAACCAAACGGTCGGAATAAAAACATGGGTGTGCGTGACCGAATACCACCCGATCCAGCAAACTGCAGGCAAAAGATGCACTGTTCCATTCGCCAGCGGAACTTTCCGGAACTCATCTCTCCAGCCAGATCAAAGCAAATTGACCTCCAGAAGATCTTCATCCTTGCATGCGAGAAACCCGAGGACCGTCACCAAAAGCAAAGCAAGATCAGCAGCCCCCACGCCGCCAATCCCTCCTGCCGGATCACCAAGGAAGAGGACAACGACGCGGATCATGCGAACCACCGCCCAACCGTTACCGGGGGCGGAGGCCGCCACCGCTCCACCAAATCCTCCATGGCTACCGACGGAGAGCCTTAGGCCCCGGCCAAGTAGCCGTGCCACCCGGCTTCCTCCACTGGCGCTACATCACCTCCCATGGAACGCCGCCGTGGAAACCCTCTTCCCCCCCTTGTCGATTCGACGGAGGGGGTGTCGCCACCACCGCCAGAGCCAGGCCGGGACCGGGGCCATGGCCGGGGCCAAGGCACGGGGCCAGGGCCGAGGCCAACGCCGGGGTCGGGGCCGCGGCCGGCATCGGCAGCGGCTGGGGGCGATGGGCGGCGGGTGGCTGTGGGGCGCGGGGGGAGGAGGAGCCTCCGCCGCTACCCGAGAGGGGGGCGGGAGAGGGAGGCGTCGGGTTAGGGTTGCATATAAGTGTCAGCACATAGATCGTGACCATTTATTTTCTGATTAGAGCTGTACTAAACAATATATTTAGATAAGTGTCAGCTATAACATGTACAACTGAAATTTCTACTCATTGTACTCCTTCCGCATCAGTGAGTAAGGCACATAAATTTAGTGAAAAGTCAATGTTCTCTAAGTTTGATCAATGATGTAGAAACATTTACGATACAAAATCAATATCAATAGATTAACCGCAACATACATTTTTACAATTTATACAGTTATTATTGTGGATGTTCATTTTTCATCTATAAATTTTGGCAAACTAAATTTATATGCCATATTCATTGAAACGGGAGGTGGTACAATATTATGGAGGGATGGATATTGGTGTGTGAAATCCTAGAACCTATTGTCCCGATCGTTCCTGATATCGAAAAACCATCTTCAAAAAAAATTATTCTTACTGTGCGTCAAACCCTTCCAAGAAAAAGCGAAATCGATTGGTTTTGCTTTGCTTTTAATTGAGATAGAGTTTTAAAGTTCTTTTAGGGTCTGCCACACTCCTTCCCCATTCAATAGTCTAAACAAAACTCACTTGAGAACCATAAAAGAATCAACAAGTACCAATTCTGACCTAGCCTACGGTCCTCATTAGCAAGGTTCGATGAGATCAAAAGTTCAGAACTATACACAAAACTGCTTACATAGATGTGGCTTATCAAGCTCCTCCGACTTGATAACGCAGGACAGGTAGCACGGCCGGTGGACGTCTTGCGGGCGGGAGGGCTTCATCTCGATCGGTAATTCTAGTTGGCGGACGTGCATGTCCGACGCCATCCTGTCCCTCAGCTGCCGTGGTAGGAGCGCATCTTGGCGTGATAACGGGATGCTCAACTGCGACGTCGATCGCCTGTTCACGCAGAATGCAGGCACCTCAGCCCACGCGAGGTCCACCCGACTGTATGATAGGGTCACCGTGCTTTTCTCCCTGCAGTACCGTCGTATCTGCCGCCCATTGTCGACACGGAGAGTGAGGTTCAGTTGCTGGGAGATCACCATCGGGGTACGCAGCGGATCGAGGCCTTCCATGCCTGAAATCTCGACGGAAAAGTAGGGAACCACATCGCGGAAGATGTAGGCTGCCAAACCTAGCAGACCGATAGCAACAACGAACATTGACACCACACCCACCATAAGACCAATCATCTCGCAGGTTGAATTCTGCTTTTCTCCGCCGACCGCCGGCTGTGCTTCCACTCGAACCTCCATGCTTGTCTCCCGTCCTGCCATGGAGACGTGTGCGATGAAGAGAACGAAGGCAACAGGGTACCACGGCCTCGATCTGTCCTTGGACGGTAGTTTGTTTTATAAACTTGGGCCCCTATGCAGACCGGATTCTTCTATCTATAACTCCTATCTGAACATCATCTTTAAAAGGAGCACAACTCCTTTCGAACTTACCCAGCCGTGGCCTGTTAGGTTTGATCTCCTGATCTCGTCCAACCATCACAACTGATCTCCAAAATTTTACTCCTCTACAATACACGGTGCTGTTGTACTGTATATAATTTCCCAGTTACAGGTTACAACTTCCGCACCGCCCAACTCTCGACGTATTCGGCCCTGCTAGCATAGATCTGTCATACTCAATCTCGTCGGATTTTCTATTGTAGGGGAGAAGATGTCGTCCACTGATGACGAAGCCATGTCCCCACACCCAAAGGAGCGAAATTGGAAGGAACGCTGGATAGGATACTTGTCTCTGCTGCTATTTCCGGTGGGTTGGGGCACAATGATTTGGTGGGCGTTTGCCAGCGAAACACATGAGTACTACAGCGTGGAGATCACCAGGATCAGCTCGTCAAATTTCAATGAAGCACCAGGCACGACGGTCCTGCCTTCGTTCAACATCACAATGCGCGTCGACAACCACTACAAGGAAGACCTCTACATCACAGATTGGCAGTTCGCAATCTTGCTCGACGGCGTCCCCCTTGGTCACGGGTCTTTTCCTTACGACCTCAGAGTATGCAACATGTCAGACAACACGCTGACAGGAACTACGTCTACTGTCTTGGCTGGGCTAGCCAAAGAGGTGCACAATCACATCGCAAGCGGCAAATCCTTCAACGACTTGGAGATACAGGTCGACATGAGGTTCCTAGTCAGTTACGTTGACGAGAGTAATACAATTGTGAGCACTGAACGCACTTGGCTCTGGTGTTCCTCAGGATTGGGAGCCCGCTCTCCTCTGTCTCCTTGCCAACACCTGGTCGTCATAGAGTCTCGTGATTTTTTCGGATTTATCACGCACAAAGGATCAGGCTGACGGCTCCGCACCTTAGGATACTTATTGTATTTGAATTGTTTCCTTTGTCTTCAACTTTGTAAGATTATTATGGATGTACATGCGTCTTCGTACGCAGAGGTTTGGGTTGAACTCTTGTGTGTGGTTTTATCAGTTTGATGTGCTGAGAACCCAATAAAACGGTTTAATATTAAAATTCACGGGTCAGTATATTTTATGGGCGTGGCTAGAACGAGGTCAACCTCGATTTTACCTTAGCGCGAGGTCACATAGACCGCCTATTTATAGTAAGCAAATCAGTTACGCTTCTTTCCTTTTATGGCAAATCGGTCCTGCCTAGAACCAATGACCATCCCACGCCCTAGTTCGCCCAGACTTCTTTTGTGGATTGCCGATCTAAACATCGCTTAATTCTTTTCTTTCTACCTGACTAAAAGAATAAGCAAGCAACGCGAGGCTACACTTACATCGCGGGTAGTTTGGACGCATAAAAATAACATCTATATCTAAATGTCGTCTAGCCTAAGTGGAAACGCTACATCTCGCTTCGCCCAACAAAACAAAGCTCCGAGAGAGCTACATCTAGCCTGGATCCATCAAACAAGCTATATCTCGTCTCGCCTACAAAAAAGCTACATCTTACCGCCGCACCTGACAAGTACATCTCGCCGGACCCCGACCGAAGAAGCTACATCTCGCCTCGCCCATCACCACCGCACCCGATCGAAAAAGCTACATCTTGCCACTGCACCCGACTGAAATAGCTACATATTAGCGTCTTCGATCGAAAAAGCTAGATCTCGCCTCGCTCGACCGAAGTAGTTACATCTCGACTCGCTCGACCGAAATAGCTACATCTCACCGCCGCACTCGGTCGAAAAGGCTACATCTTACCGCCGCACCTGACGAAAAAAGCTACATCCCACCTCGCCCATTGCCGCCGCACCCAATCGAAAAAGCTATGTCTTGCCGCACCCGATCCAAATAGTTACATCTCACCTTGTCCAGCCGAAAAAGCTACATTTCGCCGCCTCCCTATACCGAAAATGCTACATGTCACGGCTACCCCCGATCGAAAAAAGCTGCATTTCGCTGCCGCACTTGGCCAAAAAAGCTACATATAGGCTACATTTTGTCTCTGCACCTGACCGAAAAAGCTACATCATGGCGTCCCCGGCCAAAAAAGCTACATCTTGCCACCCCTGACCGAAATGGCTACATCTCGCCGCCACACTCGGCCAAAAAAAGCTACATCTTGCCACCCCTGACCGAAATGGCTACATCTCAGTGCTCCTCTCCTCCTCCGGCTGAGGCGCGAGAAGAAAATGGGGAACATGCAACAAGACGCGATCTAAGCTTTTCCGTGTTACATCATGATTCATTACATCTACAAAAATAAACATGGCCCACCGTGTTACATCATGATTTTTGTGTTACATCTGAAAACATCCTAGAACAGGTTAGAACACGCAATTACATTGCATTGGATGTAGTCGCGGGGGATGTAGCCGGAGGCGGGGAGATGAAGCCGGTGACACGGGGAGAAAGACAACGACGTGAGGATGAAACCGGCCCCACGTGGATGTAGCTGACGCTGCAGAGATGTAGCCTACGCCGTTCGGATGTAGCCAGCGCCACGACGATGCAGCCGGCGCCGCCGTGGAGACGGGCGCCGAACTTGTGTTACATCTAGAAAAGTAAACATGTTCCATCTACTGTTGTTACATCAGAAATTTCTCAACTAAATGAGCACTCTGATGGGTAAACTAAGCCTGAAGAAATAATGCATATGACCTCAGGTACATACCTCAGGCAACACAGCTGTTGTGGTCGCGGACTCGCGGTAGTCCAGGTCAAGTTCCCCGGACGGTGCGGTGCACCTCTCGCCGCGTGGACGCGAGATGCCACTCAGCCAGCTCGGCGTCCGTGACAGCGAAGTCGGCGGGATCTTGTGGAACAATGACAGCTGCGTCTACTCCCCCTCGTAGTCCGCGAGGTCCTCCGAGATGAGGTCTTCCTCCATACCGGGCGTGTGCAGCCCCCCGGCCGCCAGGCGCTCTCACTCGCGGGCTGCGCGTCCGTCGCGCCTGAGCTGGGCGCCGAGGAGGCGGAGATGGCGATGCAGGTCGGAGAGGAACGGGGCAGCCTGAAGGAACGGGGGCGGCGGAGGACATCGCACCGGACTGGATTCATCCCTTCCGCCATCGCCACTCTGTGCTTCAGGGAATTGGGGAAGATGAAGTCGCCGCTAATCGTTTTTCTTTTAGCCATTTAGTGGTGGGAGGCTGGGAGCACAGCTCCTTGCTACGTGCACATAGTAAAACGTACACATGAAATAGGTTGCGGGATGGGAGCTTTGATGTGAGCCGTTGGATCTGGATCGCTCGGACGCGCGTGTGACCTCGCTGGAAGCCTGAAACGAAGTCGACAGCAGAATAGAAATTGCGATATTTTATAGCTATATATTGCTTAATCGTCATTTAGATTCCGGTTGTTACTTTATCAATCTGTTCTTTCTTTTGCAGGAACTAATTACTAGATTTGATAAGCGACTACGAGTATGGTGTAAATATATGAAGCCCTTGCTCCATGTTCCTTACTGCTCTTAGGATTTCATCGGGCCAGCCCCATGTAAATATAGCTAGAGTGCATTTTGGGAGGGCCGCCCAGAGCCAGTCCTAGGATTTCATGGGGCCGGAGTGAAACTCGAAACCAGGCCTTTTAAAATAAATATCAAAATTGTTAGTCTAGATGTATTAAGTGCTGATTTTCTCTTAAAAACATATCAACAATTATTCTTGTAATTCTATGAACTCTTCCTTTGCTCTCTACCTTATACAATGTTTTAGGTAACATGACGGTGTTAGAACGTAAGAAACACATCCTAATTGAAAACTAGCACAATCCTCAAAATGCCACTGGCAATCAAAGATACTAGCTGACCCAATAAACTTATACCATTATCTTGGACAAAATACCACGGTCTCCTTCACAGCACCAGATCATGATAGATTCTCGTGATTGTTTTGGGTCATACCATAGGTTGCAGCTGCAAAAACCACTTACGTCATGTATATGGGTATTTGATCCTTCTTCTATGGCCAAATTCGGAGCTTCTAAACAACTTTAGCTACCATGTAGAATTAATTAATTAATTTCCAGGTTGATTAATTCGACTTATTTTTAGCATTGTCCACTCACTACGGGAAAAAATTCATTGCCGTGCGATAATTCGCACGGCAAAGGTCCTTATTTTCCCGGCAAAGGCTTTGCCGTGCATCGACGCACGGCAACGTCTACACGGCAACGCCCTCGACGGCAACGAAGACATTGTCGTGCGCCTGACCAAACCGCACGGCAAAGGCCTTTGCCGTGCGCTCGCCCATTTGCCGTGCGGCCGCCCCTTTGCCGTGCGCGCGATCTTTGCCGTGCGCTCGCCCCTTTGCCGTGCGCGCGATCTCTGCCGTGCGTCATAGAGGCTGCCGTGCGCCCCGACATTGCCGTGCGCCCAGTCGTTGCCGTGCGCCCTATCAATGCCGTGCGCTAGCCTGTGCCGTGCTGCTCCCCTTTGCCGTGCGTCCAAGCCCCAGCATGCACGGCAAAGGAATCTCCAGGCACACCCACTGGCTTCCCAGGAGCACAGGCTTGCGCCACGTGGCGCCTTTGCCGTGTGTATGCACACGGCAAAGTGACCAAAAGTCCTTTGCCGTGTGCATACACACGGCAAAGGCCCCTGGTTTTTTTATTTTTTTCTGTTTTCCACTAATCCCTGCATTTCAAAATAGCATTTCACATATATATAACATATACAACATATATATTCACCATAGCATCACCAAACACATGAACAACACCACAAATACATCAACACACATAGTTTATGCATAACAAGTGCAATGTCCACAAATACATCAACACACATCAAGTACAAGTACAATCCATAACAAGTGCAATGTCCACAAATCCATCAAGATCATGCCATCAACCTTATTGTCCTCCTCCGCTTCCGCCGGCCTCATCGTCATTGCCTTGCGACATATAATCTACAAGGTTGATGGAATGAACATTTGCATTTGCATATTGAACACTTGAACAAGTACAAGTAGCGGGTTGGGCACAAGAGGACTCACCGCGGTTCATGCTCCGGATGATGTTCATGTTGTTGACGGTGAGAGGTGTCCCCGGGGTCTGAGTGGGCGGTGGCGGCATCCACGGCATGGAGTAAGGTGGAGGAGCAGGAATACTCCCCGGTGGAGAAGACAGAGCCGTCTGGCTCATCAGCCAGCTCATCTGTTCCTGATGCTGCTGCATCATCTGCTGCTGCTGTTGCATCTGCAGCATCATCTGTGCCTGCTGCAGCTGATACTCCACAACCTGCCGCTCCAAGTTCCGTGCGTGCTCCTGGGCCGCCTGCTCCTTTTCTGCCATCTCCGCCTACGATGTGTCCGCGATGTCATTAACATTTCAATGGAAAGCATGTGCATGTAAAGGAAAGGTAGATGCCGGAGGAAGAACATACCCGTAAACGCTCGATAGCTAGATCCGAAGCACGTGGCCGGGGCTCTACCTCAGGCTGGCCGCTCTTACGACCACGGCGGATCTGGCGGAGAGAGGGAACCGTCGCTGGGTCGACAACCCCGTCACCAAACCATAGGCGGCCATGCTTCAAGCCTTCTCCCGCAAGCACCGCAACCTCGGGGTCAAAGTCCTCGGCCTCCGGGTTGGCCTCCTCGCCGTACTTCTGCTTGAACTTGGAGACATAGGACGTGCACTCGGGTCTCGGATTGCGGGTTAACCCACACGGACCCCGTCTCGTGGATGCGGCATCTTCCTTTGCTTCATCTTCTTCAAGCACGGCAAAGACGTTAGGCTTCGCTCCTGTCCTCACTTCCTGCCAAAGAGAACATGTAATAAAGTGAAGTGGCACACCCTTGCAGAGTTAGCAAATATATAACATGAATTCAAAGAATGAAGGAACCATTAATTTGCTCACCTCGTTCTGCAGGTGAAGAGAGATGGGGAGGCTTCCTTGGATATGCGATCCACCTCGCATCTCTGCCAGCTTCTTCTTGCCCTCCTCGTGCTTCTTGAGGTACTGGGGGCATGTCCACCACATGACCATCGCAAGGAAGCACCTGTCGTCTTCGCCGACGTACTGAGGAGGGTTCTACATGCACAAGATAAACCCATTATGGTAAAATAAACTACATGACGATAAAGATATCAATAACACACAAATGCAAATACCTGCATGTACTGCCACGGCTGCATGAGCGTGTCGCGAGCGTCCTCCTTACTCATGTGGACGAAGCGGTCGGCATGCCAGTCGCGGACGCACTGAATACGTGCCTCGTAGTGCATGCCAGTCACCCTCTTCCTTGCAAGCTGGTGAAGGACATCATCGCACGCATTTTCCTTGCCCTCGGCCTTCTTGAAGTATTTCTGCAACCATGCACATAGGTAAAACAAGGGGCATTAGTGCAATTATTGTCAACCAAGTATGAATGGTAAGAAGTCCAAAGTCACGTACCCAAAATTTGCCAACAACGCAGTCCGCCAAGGTGCCGCGGCCAAGAGCATCTTCCGCGAGGCTGTAGTGCCACCACCTCCAAGCTACGTCGCAGCCACCACTAGGGAGATTGACTATCCCGGGGAAATACCTTCTAAGTAGGCCCCCAAGGATGTTCGAGTACCCACGTGGCGGCTTCTGCGACGGGTCTTCAAACGTGAACGAGCTGCACCATGAAACGACAACATCAATATGTATGTGATAATAATTTCGATAATGACAACATTGCGATAACGAAATGCCAAAAATTAACATGTACCTCCTTCCATAGGGCACTAGAACAACATGGCTGTAGCGCCGTTGCTTCAACGCGGGGAGCTGTGTTATCCCACGCCGATATGGCCTCCTATCACGTGGCCTCAGCCTCTCCAAAGCTGGAACGTACTCGTAATCCGGCGGCGCATTCCAAACTAGGGTTGGATCAGGATCGAACGGTAAGTTCCCCAACCCCTCATCCTCCGAGAGGTCCTCCTCGTCCCCCTCCTCCTCCAGGTCCTCCCCACCCCCGTCCTCCTCCTGGTCCTCCCCAACGCCCTCCTCCTCCTCCTGGTCCTCCCCACCCCCGTGGTGCTCCTGGTCCTCCACCTCATCATCATCATTGGCTGCGGGAGGGGGGCTAGGACTAGGAGTGAGTACCCGCGTCGCATTCTTCCTACGCGGTCGCACGTGCACTGCGGGAGCGACGGGAGGGGGGCTAGGAGGGGGGGTAGTAGCTCGGCCCCGCCTCGAAGTCCCTACCAAGTCCTTGAGCTTCTTTGTAAGACTGATACGTCTCCGACGTATCGATAATTTCTTATGTTCCATGCCATATTATTGATGATACCTACATGTTTTATGCACACTTTATGTCATATTCGTGCATTTTCTGGAACTAACCTATTAACAAGATGCCGAAGAGCCGATTGTCATGTTCTCGCTGTTTTTGGTTTCAGAAATCCTAGTAACGAAATATTTCGGATTTGGACGAAATCAAAACCCAGGGTCCTATTTTGCCACGAAGCCTCCGGAAGACCGAAGAGGAGTCGAAGTGGGGCCACGAGGGGCCGCCACCATAGGGCGGCGCGGCCCAGGCCTTGGCCGCGCCGACCTGTGGTGTGGGGCCCTCGTGTGGCCCCCCACGTTGCCCTTCCGCCTACTTAAAGCCTCCGTCGCGAAACCCCTGATGCGAAAAACCACGATACGGAAAACCTTACTGAGACGCCGCCGCCGCCAATCCCATCTCGGGGGATTCTGGAGATCTCCTCCGGCACCCTGCCGAAGAGGGGATTCATCTCCCGGAGGACTCTTCACCGCCATGGTCGCCTCCAGAGTGATGAGTGAGTACTTCACCCCTGGACTATGGGTCCATAGCAGTAGCTAGATGGTTGTCTTCTCCTCATTGTGCTTCATTGTTGGATCTTGTGAGCTGCCTAACATGATCAAGATCATCTATCCGTAATGCTATATGTTGTGTTTGTCGGGATCCGATGGATAGAGAATACCATGTTATGTTAATTATCAAGTTATTACCTATGTGTTGTTTATGATCTTGCATGCTCTCCGTTATTAGTAGAGGCTCGGCCAAGTTTTTGCTCTTAACTCCAAGAGGGAGTATTTATGCTCGATAGTGGGTTCATGCCCGCATTGATACCGGGACGAGTGATGAGAAAGTTCTAAGGTTGTGTTGTGCTCGTTGCCACTAGGGATAAAACATTGATGCTATGTCCGAGGATGTAGTTATTGATTACATTACGCACCATACTTAATGCAATTGTCTGTTGCTTTGCAACTTAATACTCGGAAGGGGTTCGGATGATAACCCTGAAGGTGGACTTTTTAGGCATAGATGCAGTTGGATGGCGGTCTATGTACTTTGTCGTAATTCCCAATTAAATCTCACTGTACTTATCATGACATGTATGTGCATTGTTATGCTCTCTTTATTTTTCAATTGACCGACTGTAATTTGTTCACCCAACATGCTTTTATCTTATGGGAGAGACACCTCTAGTGAACTGTGGACCCCCGTCCATTCTTTTATACTGAAATACAAATCTGCTGCAATACTTGTTTTTAATGTTTTCTCTCGCAAACAATCATCTTCCACACAATACGGTTAATCCTTTGTTACAGCAAGCCGGTGAGATTGACAACCTCACCTGTTTCGTTGGGGCAAAGTACTTTGGTTGTGCTTGTGCAGGTTCCACGTTGGCGCCGGAATCCCCGGTGTTACGCCGCACTACATCCCGCCGCCATCAACCTTCAACGTGCTTCTTGGCTCCTCCTGGTTCGATAAACCTTGGTTTCTTTCCGAGGGAAAACTTGCTGCCGTGCGCATCATACCTTCCTCTTGGGGTTCCCAACGAACGTGTGAATTACACGCCATCAAGCATATTTTCCGGCGCCGTTGCCGGGGAGATCAAGACACGCTGCAAGGGGAGTCTCCACTTCCCAACCTCTTTACTTTGTTTTTGTCTTGCTTTATTTTATTTACTACTTTGTTTGCTGCATTATATCAAAACACAAAAAAATTAGTTGCTAGCTTTACCTTATTTACTGTCTTGTTTGCTATATCAAAAACACAAAAAAATTAGTTACTTGCATTTACTTTACTTGATTCATCATGTTTCCTTTTAATTTTACCACAAAAGACATACCGGTAGGACGCGGGTCTATCATTGGGAGAAACAATATAGAAGAATTTTTCAGTCATGTTAGTACCGTTGAAGATTTTGAAGATAGACACTTGGTAGAACTTGCTCCTACTTATGAAATTGCTGCTCGTCTGCTTTAGTTCGCATGTTGGAAACTAAATTTGTTAATCTCAATCCTATAATCCAACACATGTTTCTTACACTTGGTGATATGGAAGAGGGGGAAAAGAAAGATTTTGTTTTAGAAACCCTTCTTAGAGAATTTGGTGGTCTAGCAAGAGAGGCTAGAAAGGTCTTCGCTAAATTTAATATGCTTGGTTCTCATACTAATTTTGTTGGTCTCCTTGAAAAAATGGATATGGATAGAATAAGGTACACTAATAATATTAATGATGGTGGGGAGATCAAAGCACCAATACCATGTAAACTCCTAGCTATGAATGATGCACTAGAAAATAACTATGCTTGGCTTGTTCCTGAAAATTTGTTCGATGAGAGTAGCAAGCCCAAGACTAATGAAAAGGGAGACGCTGAAACTTATGTATCCAATATACTATGCATGGTTGAGAAAACTCCAAACCCCGCTGTAGATGCACCACCCTTTGATAATACTTGATATACACTTTCTGCGCCTAGCTGAAAGGCGTTAAAGAAAAGCGCTTATGGGAGACAACCCATGTTTTTACTACAGTATTTTTGTTTTATATTTGAGTCTTGGAAGTTGTTTACTACTGTAGCAACCTCTCCTTATCTTAGTTTTATGTTTTGTTGTGCCAAGTAAAGTCTTTGATAGTAAAGTAAATACTAGATTTGGATTACTGCGCAGAAACAGATTTCTTTGCTGTCACGAATCTGGGTCTAATTCTCTGTAGGATCACTCACGTAAATTGATCCTCAGATATGTACGCAACTTTCATTCAATTTGGGCATTTTCATTTGAGCAATTCTGGTGCCCCAATAAAATCCATCTTTACGGACTGTTCTGTTTTGACAGATTCTGCATTTTATTTCGCATGGCCTCTTTTGCTATGTTGGATAAATTTCTTTGATCCATTAATGTCTAGTAGCTTTATGCAATGTCCAGAAGTGTTAAGAATGATTGTGTCACCACTGAACATGTGAATTTTTATTGTGCACTAACTCTCTAATGAGTTGTTTCGAGTTTGGTGTGGAGGAAGTTTTCAAGGATCAAGAGAGGAGTATGATACAATATGATCAAGGAGAGTGAAAGCTCTAAGCTTGGGGATGCCCCGGTGGTTCACCCCTCGCATATTCTAAGAAGACTCAAGCGTCTAAGCTTGGGGATGCCCAAGGCATCCCCTTCTTCATCGACAACATTATCGAGTTCCTCCCCCGAAACTATATTTTTATTCCGTCACATCTTATGCATTTTGCTTGGAGCGCTCGGCTTGTTTTTGTTTTTGTTTTGTTTGAATAAAATGGATCCTAGCATTCACTTTGTGGGAGAGAGACACGCTCCGCTGTAGCATATGGACAAGTATGTCCTTAGGCTTTACTCATAGTATTCATGGCGAAGTTTCTTCTTCGTTAAATTGTTATATGGTTGGAATTGGAAAATACTACATGTAGTAATTCTAAAATGTCTTGAATAATTTGATACTTGGCAATTGTTGTGCTCATGTTTAAGCTCTTGCATCATATACTTTGCACCCATTAATGAAGAAACACTTAGAGCTTGCTAATTTGGTTTGCATATTTGGTTTCTCTAGAGTCTAGATAACATCTAGTATTGAGTTTTGAACAACAAGGAAGACGGTGTAGAGTCTTATAATGTTTACAATATGTCTTTTATGTGAGTTTTGCTGTACCGTTCATCCTTGTGTTTGTTTCAAATAACCTTGCTAGCCTAAACCTTGTATCGAGAGGGAATACTTCTCATGCATCCAAAATCCTTGAGCCAACCACTATGCCATTTGAGTCCACCATACCTACCTACTACATGGTATTTATCCGCCATTCCAAAGTAAATTGCTTGAGTGCTACCTTTAAAATTCCATCATTCACCTTTACAATATATAGCTCATGGGACAAATAGCTTAAAAACTATTGTGGTATTGAATATGTACTTATGCACTTTATCTCTTATTAAGTTGCTTGTTGTGCGATAACCATGCTTCGGGGACGCCATCAACTATTCTTTGTTGAATATCATGTGAGTTGCTATGCATGTCCGTCTTGTCTGAAGTAAGAGAGATCTACCACCTTAATGGTTGGAGCATGCATATTGTTAGAGAAGAACATTGGGCCGCTAACTAAAGCCATGATTCATGGTGGAAGTTTCAGTTTTGGACATATATACTCAATCTCATATGAGAATAATAATTGTTGCCACATGCTTATGCATTAAAGAGGAGTCCATTATCTGTTGTCCATGTTGTCCCGGTATGGATGTCTAAGTTGAGAATAATCAAAAGCGAGAAATCCAAAATGCGAGCTTTCTCCTTAGACCTTTGTACAAAGCAAGCATGGAGGTACCCCATTGTGACACTTGGTTAAAACATGTGTATTGCAATGATCCGGTAGACCAAGCTAATTAGGACAAGGTGCGGGCACTATTAGTACACTATGCATGAGACTTGCAACTTGTAAGATATAATTTACATAACTCATATGCTTTATTACTACCGTTGACAAAATTGTTTCATGTTTTCAAAATAAAAGCTCTAGCACAAATATAGCAATCGATGCTTTCCTCTTTGAAGGACCATTCTTTTTACTTTTATGTTGAGTCAGCTTCACCTATCTCTCTCCACCTCAAGAAGCAAACACTTGTGTGAACTCGTGCATTGATTCCTACA
>NC_061513.1:134783672-134970885 GCF_022539505.1 Lolium rigidum | reverse complement strand
AGCGGCGCAAGCCGACGGGGCCGGAATCGGCCGAATCGGGCCCCGCCCGTGCCGCAGGTCCCCGCCGATCGCCGGCGTTCCCGGCCACCTCCGGCGACGCCGTCTTCACCGGCGTGCTCAGGGTGAGCCGGCGGTCCTCCCCGTGCCCCTGGCCCTCTCCCTCTCGCTCTCTACCGCCGCCGCCACGCGGGCCTGCAAGCGCCGCCGCCGGTCATCCCCGCCGTGGTCGCTCCGGCGACCATTGGTGGGCGGCGCCGCCACCAAAATGCTCAGCGCGTCGCGCTGAGTCCGTTGCCCCCTCGTGCGCGCCCGAATTCGGCCTCATTTGGCCAATTGCTGCGGCACCTGTGAGCTCAAGGTCGTGCTGACGTCAGCATGACGTCAGCATGACGCAGTAAAGCTTTTTCTTTTTCTGTTTTTACTATTTATCAATTTCAGAAATCTGTATAATTCATATCTTTTTAGTTCTAATTCAGAAATAGATGTATAATATACCGAAATGTTCAGAAAAACATTCTCTGCAAGTTTAGGAGTAATTCATGCATCATTACAAACTTTGAACTTGCAAATGTAGTGAAACCCTAATCGAACCCTCTCATATGTCGGGGTCCGATGCCGGAACCCCATTAAATTGACGATGCACCTAGGGTTACTCAATTCTATTAACATGACATATCATTCATCTTGTATGCGCATTGCATTATGCCATGTCGTGATTGTTTATTTCCCCTTTCCGGTGTTTGGTTCTTCGCGAATAGGATCTGAGCCGGAGTCCGACGTCAACGCCACCGAAGAACAGTACTCATCCGCTGAGGGACAAGGCAAGCCCTAACCTGGTTCATCTATGATTTCGAAATGCTTTTATCTCGTGGTTCCTACATATCGCATACGATTCAAGCTGTCTTTATCGGTAGATAGAGTTACCCTATCTGCTGCATGTCCGACCTTTGTAGCCTCGATACCCGATCCACTTGCTCCTAGCATAACTAGGTTTGGCATGTGTGCGTCGCGAGAGCCTTTATCTCTTATGCTTAGCCATGCTTAGTTTGTTACGCTACTACTCCGGTCTTCGGATCTGGAGCCGTACAATGATATGAATCTAGCCTGACAGGTTGACGTGGTAAGTATAGAGATGATGATGATAAACATGATTAAAGGCTCAGACGAGAGGCCACATTGGGATGTGGTGGGTTGTTTCGTTTCTGCCGACCCTAGGAACCGAGTTCTCGCCTCTTGAACCAAGACCGAGCGTACAACCACACGAGGCCCTATTATGGTACCCTCTCGACTCACTAACTTGCCTAGTAGATTCCATGAGTCACATAGTTTGCGCGTTACCTGGTCATATGCATTGCATTTTGCTTGGGGGTTAAAGGTACATAACGAGGCAGGTAAGCGTGGTCGTGGTGGTGGGGGTTGCGGCCTCCGGGGAAACCCACCTCGGCTCACATCGTTAAGGACCGACTTCGGGACTTGACCCGTTACGGCGGAATAATCCTTAGCGCGTGACTCATGGTCTCGGCGACAGCAAGGTAAAGGTCGTGGTCGACCACCCTCTGCCGGCTCTCCAAGGAAGAGAGCTAATATATATTGGCATTAAGAGTCGGTTGGCACGTGTGGGTAAAGTTGTGCACCCCTGCAGGGTTATGAATCTTTTCGAAAAGCCGTGTCCACGGTTATGGACGACTTGGGAACGGACGTGGAGATCATAGAGAACATGAACCTAATCGTAAAACTTGGCAACCAATGTGTGCTTACGGACACCTTCTTCGGGTGTTGAGGGGTGATCCGAGGATAGTGGTTCGAGATGATGAAGTTTGGTGGATACAATATGATGATCACTAGAGATAGAGATGTCGCTCTCTTATCCCCTTTCAAAGGTTCTGAGTAGTCGAACTTCTCTTCTCTCTCATCTTACAAAGGAAAATTGGCTTTACGCAAAAGAAGATCTACAGAAAGCCCGCATACCCGCTTTGCTAAAAGGTTGTACTAAGTCTTGCTGAGTCCCTGTACTCAGCTTTGCATGCTTTTGTTTCAGATGAAGTCGCTACAGCCGAAGGTGGTTTCTACGTTAACATCGATGGTTAATTTGGAGTTCCCGAGCGGCGGCACGCGACTTATGGGCTGGGACGTCGCTTTATGTTATGGCTTCTTAAGCCCTTTGCTATCTTGTTATTTAGAATAACATATTTTGCTTCCGTGGCTTGTTGAATGTTGGGTCAGTGACCTCTGCGTGTAATAATTTGGATCTTACTCTGTTAAGAGTTGTAATATATCCTTTTGAGTCGTAGAGTCACTGTTGTGTTACCGATTCTCTCACTGTAGTCTCTCGAGCTCAAGGTTAGGCTTATGTCGGACGAAGATCTGGTATTTGTCTAACCCTGATCCCGGGGGTGCCACACGGGCTCTCTTGATGCATCGGCTCTCTGTGCGTAGGCTGCCCTGCCCCGCTCTGATGGGAGTTTGGGAAACGGCAGGTTCAGTGGCTGACCTTTTCTTGAAAGCCGACGGTGGGAAGTCTGGCTGACTCTGCGTGGTGGTTTTCTCAGAATTGCCCGAACTCGAGTCTCTTCGATTGAGCTGTGTGACCTCACTAGAGTTTTCTTCAGTAGAGGTCTGTAGAAGAACTACGAGTATGCTGCAGAAGCCTAGAAGGATGAATAAAATAAGCCAAAGCATGGGCGGAACTTACGTGCAAGCCTTCTTTAGCTGGAGTAGGGCTTTGACGCTTCAGAGTCTTCCTGGCAGCTACTTTCCTCACCGCTGTTCTCGCCTTGACTGAGGCTCGGGGGGCAGCTGACCTAGTAGACACTCTGTTTTTTGAAGTCGATTTGGGTGTCATCGGTTGGCTCTACATCACAACCTTCTTCAGAGGTGGTGAGGTTTTGCAAAAGAGGACCACCATAGCTGTTGGAGGAATCTGAAAGGAGAGCCGTCATCATCTACAGGGTCTGGACCGTCCTGTTGCTGCAAGGAGATGAAGGGACATCATCGGCAAAACTATCTAACCTGAAGGAGACTGGGTTTTCAAAACAGCCGATGAACAGCCATCGGCTTTAGGGTTGCAAAGTATTATGGTCATATATTAAATTACAGTCTGAATTTGAGGAGTGCTTGGATGACTGTCTAAATTGGTATTTGAGTCTGGCTTCATGGGCGTTTGAGGCGAAAAGTCCGATACGTTGCTATCGGTTCTTGGTGCGGCAAATGGAAGACTTGAAATTAGACAAATAGAGAGTCAAATTGGAAGAACAGTTCTTATTGATTCAAAGGAACGGCTTTACAAGAAAGAGCCGATGGCTCTCAAAAGGATCATCCGATGCCTAATGCACTACTACTACTAGTCCTATGCTACTAGTCCTGGTCTAAGGGCCGTTGCTGCCCTCGTCGGTGCTGTCGTGGCTGCCGTCGGCGCTGCTGCCGGCGGGCTCCTCATCACTGCTGCCGTAACCTTCGGTAGGGGCCCCGTACTCCTCCTCGTCATCATCATCGTCGTCATCATCATCCGACCCGGCGCGGAATCGCTTCATCGGCGGGTACTCGTTGGAGGAGGTGTCCTCCTCCACTTCCTCATCCTCCTCATCGGAAGAGATGTCTTCGCCCCAGAGAGCATCATCATCGTTCTCCTCCTCCGAATCCCCATCAATGAGGGAATGGAGGTTGTCCTCCCCATCGGTCAGGGATTCATCATCCTCTGACCAGACGGAGAAGTCCCAGTCCGCCTCGTCCCATCGCTCCGGGGCGCGTATGTCCTCCGGCGTCGGCTCACGGGAGGAGGAAGACCGATAGGAAAGACCGGAGGAGGAAGAGGAAGAATCCATGCTGGAAGAAGGGTTTTTCGAGTACTACAGAGGAACAGAGGATGAGGAGGGGATGAGGAAGCAAACTGCTCGATGCGGTTAAATAAAAGGGGTATAGTGGAGAGTTAATGTTACAACAGTTTCCGAGGAAGTGGTGCCAGAGAATTGTCAAATCGCGCAGAGAAGTTGAGAAGGCAAGGCATCATGATGAGGATACTGCAGCGGTTCTGCTCTGCCACGACATGACCCGACGAAGAAAAAAACAGAGTGATTTTGGAATTAGCATTTCCAAAACCAGGGGGGCATGTGTTATCACCGGAATTTGACCGGATCGGAGGTGGGCCGCGATTAAGATGGGCTTGAAGAATATACACGGAAGAAATACATGAATCGGCCTTGTATACAAAGTTTGGGCTAGTTTGCCCGTGTATCTGTAAATATAGTAGGATACGTGTCGGTTAGATAGAATTTGGCTCGTGCACGGTTGGGATTATTCCACGTTAGAAAGTCTACGGACTATAAATATGTATCTAGGGTTATTGAGAAAGACAACAATCACGTTCATCACAAACCAATCTAGGCGCATCGCCAACTCCCTTGTTTCGAGGGTTTCTTCCGGGTAAGCATCATGCTGCCTACATCGCATCTTGCGATCTAGGCAGTACACGTTTATTCGTTGTTCAAGCGTTGCTCGTGCTGAAGCCTTGTTGATGGCGAGCAACGTAGTTATCATAGATGTGTCAGGGTTAGCATTGTTTCATCGTATCATATGTTTTCGTCCATGCAACCCTTAGACGTCTAGCCGCCCTTACACCTATCTTAGGTGTAGGGGCGGCACCTCGCTTGATCATTATCTAGTAGATCCGATCCGTTATGATTGCTCCTTGTTCTTCAAGGATTAGTTTAATATCTGCATAGTTAGGCCTTGCAAACGGGTTGAAGGATCCAGTAGCACGTAGGGTGTAGTTTGCTAGCCCTAGATGAGATGTTCCGGGGATCAACTTCATGTTGGTTTTTAGGCCTTGTCTAGGGTCGGTTTATTATCACCGTGCGTGGCTGCCAGGCTCAATCACGCGTATGATGTTCCGATTATGTGGTGAAAACCCTAAATCGTCGTAGGTCGTTTTAGCTTCATATTGATCAAGCAGAACCACCATTGATCGTATACCTCATACGAATCATGGGTGGATCGGCTCGTATTTAATGTTTACGTGTATGTCATGCAGGAAACTAAGCGAAGCAAATCCATCACCTTCCTGACCAGGTATAGGTCAGGTGGCACGCCCTTGCACCAGCATCGGACGTGCGTGCCGAGGCTTTGCGGGCCGTCGCTCGAGGGACCAGGGCCAGCCGCAGTCCTGGGAGCCTCCCGGCTCTACTGTGTTGCCCGTCGCTGCTCGTCGGTGGGTTTCTGACCGCAACAGGTTCAGACCTTGAGAGAAAGACAACTCTCTGCCAAATTAAAAAAATGTGAATTTTGGATAGAGATAGTGGTCTTCTTAGGACACGTTATATTAGGAATAGACCCTTCTAAGGTGGAAGCAGTGTTGGCATGGAAACCACCGACCAATGTAATTGAAATTCGTAGCTTCCTTGGCCTAGTGGGATATTATCGACGATATATAGAAGGGTTCTCCCAAAAAGTAGCACCAATGACCAAACTTCTAAAAAATGGCACCCCTTTTATTTGGAATGAAGTGTGTTAAAATAGTTTTCAAGAGCTAAAGAGACGACTCACAACTGCACCCGTATTGGCTCTTCCCGAGCCGGGCAAAGCTTTCACAGTTTACTGCGACGCCTCTCAAGTCGGTTTAGGTTGTGTGCTGATGCAAGATGGGAGGGTCATAGCATATGCCTCTCGACAGCTAAAGCCCCATGAACAAAATTATCCCACCCACAGCTTGGAATTAGCAGCCGTTGTTTTTGCCTTGAAGATGTGGAGGCACTACCTGTATGGGAATCGTTGTGAATTATACACCAACCATAAAAGCCTCAAGTATATTTTCACGCAAAAGAAGTTGAACTTAAGGCAAAGACGATGGTTAAAGCTTATCAAGGATTACGACCTTGGTATTAACTACCATCCATGAAAGGCTAGTCAAAAAAACCTCATGCAACATATGGAGATCCCAACCTTTGATAGACACCTGACGAATGAGTTGGAAAGGATGGGAGTTGAGTTCGTGCATAAAACGACTGAACACATCCTAGCATCATTAATGGTCATACTCTATGTATTGTACCAAATAAAGAAAAAACTAGTCAAGGATGAGTTCATCGGCGAGGAAAAGCTGATGGTCAACATTCACAATTCCGAGTTGAACACGGCGGATCACTCTGGTATATAACCCAACTGCGTGTGTCAAACATATCCAGGATTAAACAAACAATACTTAAGGAGGCGCATATCACCCCATACAACATACAACCCGGTAGCACAGAAATGTACCGTAATGTTAAAAACACATTTTGGTAGAGAAATATGAAGGGAGAAATTGCTCAATATGTGGATGAAGGTGACACTTGCAAGAGGTTCAAGGCTGAACACCAACGACCATCTGAATTATTACAAGCTCTCCCTATTCCTCAATGGATAGGGGATGAGATCCACATGGACTTCATCACCGGCTTGCCCAAGACAAAGAAAGATATAAAAATTAATATGGATTATAATAGACTAGCTCAAAAAATATGCACACTTTATCCCTTTTAGTCGATGGATTCAAAAGAGTGTAGCTCTACATGGGACACCATCCAAAAAAATTGTCAGATCGTGGATCAATATTCACATCCGAGTTTTGAAAAAAAAATGCAACCAAGTTTTACCCAAAAAAAAATGCAAGAAGCATTGGGAGCTAAACTGGAATTTAGTACCGCGCACCATCTACAGAGTACAGACTAATGGTCAAGTTGAGAGGGTAAAATAAATTATAGAGGACATGATAAAAGCATGCGTCCTTGATTTTGGTAAATCGTGGAGCACACATCTACCCTTGGCCGATTTCGCCTACAATAATAATTGCCAAGCTAGTATTGGTATGTCCCCATATGAGGACTTAAACGATCGAAGATGTAGAACCCCAATATGTTGGGTAGAAACTGGAGAGAAGAAACTCCTACCACCCAACTTGATCCAAGAAACCGAGAAGAAAGTTCACATAGTTAGAGAGCGATTAAAGACGACCCAAAGTAGACAAAAGAGTTATGCGGACAAGGGCAACATAGACAATATCAACATGGTGATCGAGTTCATATATCTTGTAGTCTCGCCAATGAAAGGAGTCGAGCATTTCGGGGTACAAGGAAAATAAAGTATCATTATATTGGACCGAATCAGGTCTTAAAAAGGAGAGGGACAGCTGCATAGAAACTATAATTGCCGCCACACCTGCAAGGGCTTCTTGATATATTTAAAGTGTCTCAACTACGAAAGAGTGTAAACCGACCCACCATTGGAGAGGGTCTCGGAATCGGGACTAACCCTCCAAAATAACCTAACCCATGAAGAGCATCCTAGCCGAACTTTTGACACTGAAGAAAAAACTAAGAAATAGAACAATTAGATATTGCATGGTGCAATGGGGAAACCATCCGGTGCGAGAAGAACATGGGAAAATGAGGGTGATCTAAAGGAGAAGTATATCCCCATCTTTTCGAGGTGCGGCCCTAAATTTCGAGGACGAAATTTGTTTTAAGGGGGGAGGGATGTGAAGACCCCAAATTTAAATAACACCCTTTTACGACATTACTGTTGATCACATATAGCTAAACATACTTTGACGATAATCTTAGATTAAAAATAATTCAATCACAAAAATCACAGCAATTCTATTTACAAAGTTCTTATACATCAATTTCACTTTCTAGTCCCTAGCATAATTTCAAAAATTACAGTTTAGTCCCTGCTTACAATTGCTTAGTAGCAAGGTAAAAGCCAACTCACCGCCAGCCAAAACCTCAAACACTTGTAAAAATGACAGCTATGAGAAGTACAAATGTAAACCCGCATGTACACAACAGCCCTGCATGCACACCACCTGGCTCTATTGTCCTAAACCGACCTAGCCTCTCCCCTACTATAAATAGAGAGTCCTTTTCACTGTTCGGCATTTTCACACTCCGCTCTTTCAGACCACCCCTTTTCTCCACCACATCTAGTGTCCTCGGCATAGTCATTCCTGTGTTGGGCATCTCTGATTGATCCTTCGTGGTGTTTCGTCAGGTACTAGCACGGCCACCTGCTTGTGCTTTTACCTTTTTCATGTAGCATCTTCCTCTGCTCTGAACTGTGATAATAAAGAAGAGTGGATTTATTCAGAGATTGTTACTAGCATGCCTAATGTCTCATCTTCTTAGTTCACTAAAACCTGTAAGAGCTAGATTTAACTTGATATCTCACAACACTGTTGTACTAATGCATATTGATTAACTTGTCCTGCCTTGTATGTTCTAGTTCTGAAAGTCAATTTGGAACTTGCCTCTGGTCACTAGTGTTGAACTAATCTTGGTCTGTTCATTGGAAAATTAATTAGAACCTAGATTCAGATTCACGCTAGTACTTCACTCCACTACAGGGACTATCTATAACTAGAACTTTGAGTTGTGCTAGCATGTAAACATGAAGCAAGTAGTAGTGTACTAGTCCGATGCTTAAAAAGAAAAGAAGGGGATTAGCACTTACGTAGTTTTAGAGCAGGAGTAGAAGTAGGGATCATCTCCGGCCACACCCTGCAGTCTGGCCGGCACTACGCTCGTGGTGCCGTCGGCCTGGACGCGACAGGCTCGGCCGCGATAGCGTTGGCGCCGTCCATGGTCGCTGGGCCGTGCGTGAAGCTGCGAGTAGCGTCGACCATGGCCGCGCGCCATGCTTTGGAAAGCAGCGATTGAGGGGATCGAGTAGTTGAGATCGTCAGTGTGTCGTAGGTATTCTCGATGGCGCCGATGTTGGCCGGAATAGATGGATCGAACCGGCGTGCATCTCCGTGTTGTGAGGGAGCAGGGGAGAGAAATGAGGACTGAGGAAGACGACTTATTGGGGGAGTAGTTTGGTTCGGCCACTTCCAGACCCATGTAGTACAAGACCAATGCATTTGTTTACTTCCTGTCCACTGTTTGGTACAGTCAGTGGCGGACCCAGGAATTTTGGTTTGCCGGGGCGAACAATTTTGGAGGAAAAATTGACGCGAAAACGCAAATTTACTAGATAAAATTCATAGGGTTACATTGTAAACGTAATTCAACTGTCATGATCAATGAAATAAACTACCAGAATAACATGAAAAGACACAAAATACACTTAAAACTTTGTAACATGGATTTCAGCCCCGTGAGATGCTCTTGTCAACCATAAGTCCATAATAATATTCTCGAAGGAGGTAAAGAGTAAAGTTGAAACGAGACCTACAATATGTGAATAAAGAAAAAATATTAGTACTCCCTCCGATTCATATTAATTGACTTCAATATGGATATATCTAAAACTAAAATGTGTCTAGATACATCTATATTAGAGTCAATTAATATGAACCGAAGGGAGTACATATCTTTTCAAAGATCGATTAGAAGTTGGAAAGATAGAGAAGAAGCCGAGGTCTGTGGATCCGTGCGTTCCTGTAGTTAGAGTCTGTAGACACAGGAAAACGTACGGTTGGGCCTTTTGACTTAAGCCCGATAGTTTAGTCATAGCCCAGCCCAGTCTTTTATTTCTTCTCCACACGAACCTCTGATACCTCTTCGTGGCTTCGTTGCTGAAACAAACGAGAGCGGCTGTTCGTCAATGGCTGCTGACCCCGGCGAGATGGCGACCAAGATGCAGAGCTAGGATTCCCTCCTCCGCGCCGGGAGACCCGGGGCGGCCGCCCCTCCTCGCCCCCCCGGTAGGTCCGCCACTGGGTACAGTAGACATACGACAAAGCATGCATTAGCTTTGGTCTGATTTACATGCCCACATGTTTTGTTTTTGAAACACAAGGACGCTAGCACAACTGCATGTATCATCACTTGTTTAGCTAAAATTGTTTGCATGATATGAAATGCGTGGCATAATGGTTGAATTTAAATTTCTGAAGTTTAAGCTTGTCTGTGAAAATAAATATTAGGAGACGACCATGGAATCCTAGAACAAGCTGTTTGTGTTTCCGAGTCGGTCGGAGCGCTGCCAGGCAAGTTGTCGGGCTCCTATGTTTATTTTTTTCTAAAATGTTTTATGGGTTATTGTTTATCCCAAAATCCCGCATGAGAACCAAATACAAAGCTTTTGGTATTCTAAATGAAATGTGAGAAGTGGATCGGAAGGATCCGCCGATTTGGTGAATGGACCAGATCCGGTGGTTTGTATGAGGTATGTCATCAAAACCCGGGCAGGGTTGTGTTTTAAATATTTGGTGGATAGAGGAGCCGGAATTGGTGGAAGCATCCCGGTCAGGGTTGCCTTGGAAGTCAGGCTCCTCTACACAGGGATTATCTAATAAAAATATAACCAACTAGCGCTTACATCAAAAACGGCGCAACCCGTACTGACCATAGACCTGGAATGGGACGGGCTTAACCGATTAACCATGCCAAGTAGCTACCTCTGCACGGGTGAGAAGGTGACTGTAGCCGGGTAGGTACAGTCACCCTAGGGCGAGACCGCCGGTTAGGGGTCTCGACCCGCGGGCCTTTGGCGATTAAGGCAAGGTGGAAAAGCAGAGGCGGTGTACGGGCTGGCTAAAGGTTTCGGTCCCTTGGTCTAGTTGTGCGCCGTGGTAGCGCATGAACGAAATCGACCAAGTGACGCTATGGGCAAAGCAGTACACCTCTGATCAGAGTAAAATGTGATATCACTCCCAGCTTCCGGGTTTGGAAGTGCGTCGTGTGGGTCTTCCTCTCACACAGGATGTAAGATCCCACGTTGTCTGCCGCCAGCAGATTTCAGAAATAAAAATATGGTTTTCCTACAAACGAAAAATCGGGGAGACGTCGGACAGCTCAGTACCGTTGAGTTTTTATTTTCCTTTTAAATAACCCGCCACCCTCCACCCCCGGCGACTTGCGGAGTACGTATTTTATACGTGCTCAGCCTTGCTTTCTCCGTTGTTTTCCAGAGGCCGTGATGTATGACAACTCTGAGGAGATAAAGACCGGTGCTTATGATGAAACCGGCGCTTGTGGTGACTTTGACTTTGACTTTGCTGAAGTGGAGTATGAGTATGGGGAAGTCGATGTCCAAGGCTATGAGGAGTAGATTTATGGCTTGTAGTTCAAGCGGGTGGGATTGTATCGCCTTAGTATGTCGGTTAAAGTGACACTTTGTGTGATGATGTAGTAAAGGACACTGCTTTCAAACGGTGAAAGTTTCCACTATGTACATGCTACTGTTCTCCTTGGCCGGTCCTGGCGCAACTCTGAAGTGACGGTTTCCGTTACGCTTGATTTAATCGAACGTAACGGGGCGTCACAAAAACCACATGAGTGATTTTAGATCATGAATAATACGTACAAAATCAGATGTCCTGTACTCTAAAGGGTTATGAGCATATACCAGAATGATTCGTGTAAAGATCATTGGATAAAAGTAAGAATATCCCTGAGTGTTTTAGACGAACCAGGGATATATATAGTTTTGTATGGAGTAATGACAAGCAAATCGATGTAAGGTGTTGCACCGATATTAGTTTGGTCACATATAAAAATAAAATTCAATCTCAATTAGGCTAAGTGTTCATTAAAATGTAGCACAATGGACTAGAATAAGTCTATGCTAGATTTAGATGAGTTCTAAATATTGTGGCGGATTCTACAAACGAAGGCAGAGTATGTCATTGTTTTGACAATGACCGAGGATGTTTAAGTCGAGGAGTTCTTTGAGAACTTGGTGTAGTTCCGATAGTGTCAGAACTTTGAAGCTATATTGTGTATGACAATATTAATGACTTATTTCAGACCGCGGAATTAAGGTTCCACCAGAGGACTAAGCATATACGATTAATGCCGACTCATTTGGAAAATGAGTGATGCGTGGAGACGCAGATGAATTGCAAAATACATATGTTTCTGAGCGTGTCAGATTCGATGACTGAAACCTCTCCCGTGAGCAAAACATGATAAGCACCAGAAGACCAAGGTGTTATATCTTTACAAATGTAAACTAGATTATTGACTCTAGTGCAAGTGGGAGACTGTTGGAGATATGCCCGAGAGGCAATAATAAAGTAGTTATTGTTATATCTTAGTGTTCATGATAAATGTTTACACCCCATGCTATAATTGTATTAACCAGAAACATTAATACATGTGTGTTGTGTTAACAACCAGAGTTTCTAGTAAGCCTCTCGTTTAACTAGCTTGTTGATTAATAGATGATCATGGTTTTCTGATCATGAACATTGGATGTTATTAATAACAAGATCACATCATTAGGTGAATGATGTGATGGACACACACCCATAGTAAGCGTAGCATAAGATCAAGTCATTAAGTTCATCTTGCTATAAGCTTTCGATACATAGTAACCTAGTCCTTCGACCATGAGATCATGTAAATCACTTACACCGGAAGGGTACTTCGATTACATCAAACACACTGCGTAAATGGGTGGTTATAAAGATGGGATTGAGTATTCGGAAAGTATGAGTTGAGGCATATGGATCAAGAGTGGGATTTGTCCATCCCGATGACGGATCGATATACTCTGGGCCCTCTCGGTGGTATATCGTCTAGTTAGCTTGCAAGCATGTGACAAGGTCACAAGAGATGACATACCACGGTACGAGTAAAGAGTACTTGTCGGTAACGAGGTTGAACTAGGTATGGAGATACCGATGATTGAACCTCGAACAAGTAAAGTATCGCGTGACAAAGGGAATCGGTATCGTATGTTAATGGTTCAATCGATCACTAAGTTATCGTTAAATGTGTGGGAGCCATTATGGATCTCCAGGTCCCGCCATTGGTTATTGGTCGGAGACGAGTCTCGATCATGTCTGCATAGTTCACGAACCGTAGGGTGACATGCTTAAGGTTCGATGTTGTATAGTAGCTTCAGAATATGAGATGGAGACCGAATGTTGTTCGGAGTCTCTAATGGGATCCAGGACATCACGAGGAAGTCTGGAATGGTCCGGAGAATAAGATTCATATAATGGAAGTCATCTTCCGGGGTTCGGGAAAAGTTTCGGTGTTTTGACCGGAGCTTCTAGAAGGTTCTAGAGGGCCACCGGTGGGCCCACCACCCCGGGAGGGGCCACATGAGTGCTACATGGCATAGTGGGCCATGCACACTATGACATGTGGGCCCAAGTCAGCCAGCCCCTTAGAGATAAGATTTAAATGATTTAAATTCGAGATAAGATCTATCTCTAGATTTGAATGGTTTAAATAAGAGATAAAGGTTCCGGGAGAGGTTTATCTCCTCCCCTTCTTGGTGCGACTTGGAGAGAGGTGGGGCCAGTCCTAGCCACCCCTCCCTCTATACATAGAGGTGAGGAGGTTGGCCGGCCACCCAAAGGCTCCCTCTCCCAAAAACCCTAGCCGCTGATCTCTCTCCTCCACCGCTAGTCTGCTCCGGCTTGGCGAAGCCCTGCAGCTTTTCTCCTCCACCACCACCACCACCATGCCGTCGTGCTGCTAGGATTCCGAGGGGATCTACCACACCTCCGCTGCCCACTGGAACAGGGAGAGGAGGAAGGACATCATCGACACCGTACACACGGCCGAGTACGGAAGTGCTGCCGGATTGCAGCACCGGATGATCGACTACATCAACAACAAGATCTGATATCGTAAGGCTTTGGATCTTTGAGGGTTAGTCTCTCATACATCTCATTACTTCGATCTTCATAGATTAGATCTTCCTTCTTCCCAGATTGGATCTTGGTTTTTGTTCATGTTCACGGTAGAAATTTTTGTTTTCCATGTGACGAACCCATCACGATGCGCATGAGTTTGTTAAGTTGTTGAGTTAACCACGGGGTTTGTTTTAGGTAGTTGGTGGAGTTGTACCTGACATCATGGGCGGATCCAATGTGTTAGCCAAGGGGGGCAGCTGCCCCCACTCAGTTTTTAGTCTCTTTGTAATATGTATGGCTAAATGGTGATTTGCCCCCACTTAGAAAATATTTTTGCCCCATTTGGCACATCCTTGCTCTCTCTAAGAAAGTTTCCTGGCTCCGCCCCTGCCTGACATTGTTTTCTAGGTTGTTCTAATCATGACCTTCTGGTTGGATCTCACGTTAAGAAGGGTAACTAATCACGATGGTTAAGGGATCATGCGGATGAGTTTTTAGATTTTGCGGTGGCATGTCTCTGTAATATGTTAGATGTGTGACACCAGTCATTCGCAAGTTTCACCTTAACAGTAAAGATATCGGTCTCCCGGCTGATCAGTTGATTCGCTCGGTCGAGAAGGAAACAATGTTGGGCCGGTTGTCCAGTTCAGCCCACATAGGGACTCCTAGCACACGTACCTAGAAAGGATGCCCAACCCACATGCAGAAATGCAGGAGTACGGAGGGAGGTATCATGCAGACGACGCGATGGGCTACAACTCGTGCGGAAGATAAACTGATGACGTGGACGTGCACAGAAATGCAGGAAAATGAGGTAGTGGGGGCTTCCAATTTAGAGATAAAAGATTAGGATCAATATTATGAATAGTTTTTATAGGACGGGGCAATGGTAAATTTGTCAAAGCCATCGTAAATAAGGTCACTTGGTGTGGTGTCGCCCGAGGACCCTCAAAATATGTGGACTGGACCTGGCATGTACCTATCGATGGTGAATGCGGAACAGTTATTTTGGTTCGGGGGATCACACTTGTTGACATCTGGCAAAAAATAAATCAAACTATACTAATCAGAAGAATTTCCTTAGCTACCCCGAGCCATGTTTAGCATTTTATTATACATGTCATTACATCCTTTCATAAGGTACACTAGATTTAGATGTGCGCCTTGGCGCACGACCCCGTAGATCTCGTGTGAAAATTTATTTTGTATATAATACTCTCTTAAAATTGTTAATTTAACGAATATAATAAATTATATCATTAGAAAGCATAGCATACTCTCCTCAAATGTACTTTCCAGTTGTCTAGTATACTCAGTTCTGCTCTCCCCGTAGAATATGTTGTACAACTAAAAAGACAAAACAGAAGACCAAATACACGAGAGATCATGACTGTGTACTAAATGGATTGATTATAAAGATCAAATGTGGTACAAAAATAGATGAAATAGACGTATAAGTGTGATAAAAAAAGCTGCCAATATGATAATCCATTTCAGTACAAAGTCTTTTCTCCAAACCAAGTATGGCAGCTAGTAGAAAGTACAAAGAAGTAAAAAACAAGAGTGGAGATAGCAACATGAAGCAAAAGCAATTGTACATAACGAAGAAGGACACGGAAGGGTCAAGCCACCAGCTAGAAGAGATGCGAGAAGACAGCTGTTGCATCGTATGGTTGATTCATATGTACAATACATAGCAAAAGAGAAGAGTGGAACGGTAAGATTCTACAACACCTAGATAGCTGGAAGAGAACTATCGGTGACCCGTGTCACCTATTAGACAACTTTCCTGAAAAGTAATTCACGTAATAATTAACGTTAGGTTCGAGTTGACGGTAAGCAATTTAGAGTTGGCATCATTTTAACATGAACGGTTCATACTCACCTAACGGGGAATCAACTGATGTTTTTCTTGCCATAGGCATCGGGCACGTCTTCGACGGGGTTTGTTCCATATCCGCAAGTATATCTTTCGTCAAGTCATGTTGAACATGAAAAACTGATCGGTGAAGAATAATCGTGCTGCCCATACGATGTCACCCACAAGGCCACAACCCCTTGCTAATGCTTAAAGATCGGACGGTCCACATGCTTTAATCTCTCGTGAATGCACATTTAAATTAATAGCTAAGCACATATTCTTACTTCAACACTTCCAAGAAATTGCTCTGTGCCTACCATGTTATGATGAAAACCACTTGCAAAACTCCTCATTTATCAGTCAGCTCTGTAAGTAAGTGATCTGGGCTTTCAGAACTCATCAATTATCAACCATGCATCTCTGGAAGTAACTGAACTGGAAGCCTTCCCTATTCTGCCTATAGTGCAGAAAAGTAAAAAAAAAAAGTTCTAGTTATAGAGCAGAATGAAAACATGGAAGTACTATAAGTAAAGTTCTTATTCCAGATTATATGGATGGGTTGCAATTTCTTATTGGAATTTGCAAGGACCAAAGATAACAAATGTGTATGTCCTGTATCGAGTAGTGCAGCCATCCAGTTGGGATGTGCACTGATAGTTCCTCTCTATGTCCTGTAATCGGCCTCCTAGGAGGATGTAAACATTTTTCTATCTTTTCAATGAAATGAAACGAAATGGAAGCGCTTTCTCGAAAAACAAATGTGTATGTACTAACGAACTCTTAGCAAATAAATAAACCATTTTTCATATGTAAACGGGGCAGTATCTACCCCAGCAAAACGAAATGAGAAGCAAATTCAGACTTGAGATTTCGCCTCATTGCGGCGAAAAGTTTTTTTTTGGGGAAATAGCATATTTAGTATAAATATTAATAACTGGCATTTTTCCTTGATCTACAGATACCAATGATATTTTAAGAGCATGATAAGTACAAGTAATTAAGTTTAGGTCTAATCCAGTAAAACAGGGCACTTAATTTGCATACTGAAGAAACATATTCAGTACACATATATAAAGTATGTTCTACATAATTTATATGAAGAACACTGTACTTTTTAAATTTCTAAGTCTTGACATATGAAACTGTGGAGTTTATCCACTCAAAAAAGAACAAACCTTCATTGGCTTGGAAATAGTTACAGTAGAGCTCCTTTCGTCCTTCAATATGTCGACACAAATGCTCCCATTGTTGTTGATGTCCTTCGAGCCAAGCCGAATGGCTGCTTCAGTTGTTAGGGACCAATCTCCTCGAACTAATGGGCCATTTGTAAGAAAGGAAACCTCATTAGATAGCTTATCAAAAATAATTACACCTCTTTTCTATGTTCGGCATAGTTGTTGCAAGTCCTATAGGAATATGTACAGATGTAGACTGTAGAGTAGAATTAGTGGCAAAGTTAAGAAGTGTTTTTTTAATTCGAAGTTCTCATAAGCACCATTTCAGATTAGGAAATAGTGCCATAATTTGTTGAACTGAATTTGTTCGCCTTCAAAAATAGGTAAAGAGCATCGAGTACTTGACGGATGGGGAAAGAACGGGAGAAAGTACCTGTAGGCTGCATCTCGGCTGCCGCCGATCTCTCGACTGTCCATTGTGGCGCAACATACGGTCTAGAGACAGTGAGGCAAAAACATAGATGACGATCCCGGTGCTTGGTACTATCGAGGCCGCTAATACTTTAATAGCAAAGAACATAAGGAACCAATGAGCTAAATAGAACAAAATCATGAAGGGGCAAAATCAAATCTAGTAAACTCCATGGTCAAATCTCTCGCAAGGCACACTCCATGCTCAATCTTATAATCCAGAAAACCGCACGAAAAGGATTTATGATGAGTAGCTGAACTGAATATTACTATGCACATGTAACTCAGTACATACTGGCCACCAATACAGGTCAGCTTAACATCTTCCACTGATGAGCTGAACTGAATAAGCTCTAGACAAAATAATTGGTACCAAACATATATCGATTCATGTACCTCACCTCAGACGGGCCGAGAGGGCTGCAGCGCTAGATGGTTGATGATGGCAGGGTGACAGCATGCATGATTTCCAACACTCTACGTAACCTCTATTGTGGAGATGGCCTGTGCAATTGGAAGAGAGTAGCAGAGGAAGACAAATTAAATAGTCAATGATGTGTAAATAAAGTCTACATCTTAAAGATAAACACTGTAATCTTTGAAGCAAAACAATAAGGAGAACGTTGTAGGTATAAGCATCATACATCATAAATTTGTATCAAAGCAATTTTGTTTGTAGTTTTAGACCAAAAGCTGAACTATTACTATTACTTTGTGGTGTGCTTTCTTTCTAATTTTCAGTGCCAGGCCTAGGTATTGTCATGTTGTGTGTTTGGATTTAGGCTGTGAGCTATATCGTTGTTCTGTTTGTTACGAATAAAAGAAAGATGGGCGGATACACGCAGCCAAGGTGTGTGAAGGACTTCAGATTATTTTATTATTTATGATATGTTAGGTCTTAGGTGCCATCGAAAGAGAATGCATAAAGCATGATGATGAATGTTTCACGCCCTGATAAGGAAAAACAAAAAAGATGAGAAAGGCTGAGCAAAGGCAAACATTTGACACCAAACTTCAAATATTCATAGAAAGATCCCGAATTTGAAATTACTCACTTAGAGAAGGAACATGAGCAAAGGCAACATACCAAATAGGGACACACTGCTCAAATATGCATTGAAAGATCCATAGTTTGAAATTACTCAAGTTCTTAACAGAAAGGCATACCAAAAGAACCTACATAGAAAAGGATTCTAAGCAAAGGAAATACACTACTTAGGAATTGGTGTGCCATTTGCACATTTTTTGTACCAGAAGTATGGTCAATATCAATGATATAGTGACACCGAACCTGCTCGAGCACGCATGCGGTCTCATGTATTTTCTTCGACACAATAAACCGCATGAGTATGCATCATAAGTGCATAACTCTGTGTATTAAGATATAAGCGGCATCTTTTCCCAGATTTCTTGTTCTTCCAATCCTCTTGCAGTGCCTTTGGAAAGCCAACATAATACCTTCATCGGACCATAGGCACACGATCGGATGGCAATTAGAAAAAAACAACGAGGATTAGAAGGAGCGCACATAAATTCGGATGCATATTCCATGTCAATGTGAACTAACCTCGACAAAGTAGAGAGCCCGAAGCTGTAAGCCCGAACCGTGTCGACACGCTGCATGTTGGCGTCGTGCTTCATGGCGAGGTAAGTCGGCATCTGCGAGCATCTCCGGAGGAGCGCTCGCCCTACCAGCAATAGCTTGCACAAAGAATTCGAGCTTTAGACGGCTATTGCAGTTTGTTGATCCTCACATACATCCTAATTTGCTAGTTTGCATTCTCTTATCAGCCACATCAATATCAAATTAAATTCTGAAGAAGAACCAAAGCGAGTGACAAAAATTCAGAAGATTGGGGAAGTAACTCGCATGTTCAATTATAGGTGGGCACTCCTAAGCAAAATAAGATTGGGGAATTACCAAAATAAGCAACAGTGGCGCCTGAGACAACCCTTAGAGAGCTGCTATAAAATACAGAGTTAAAACCACCTGCAATGCAATCATGTGGACCTCCATAAGATGAACAACATGTAGGAAAGTCCTATATAGCACGTAGGTGGCACATCAAACATCATATGTTGCATTGGTATGAGAGAAAGGAAATGTGATATCTTTTCTCTAGGCCCTTTGTATAAGAATATATTAGGAAATGCAGAGTCTCTCCTCGTGCTTCAAGTCCCCGAGCAAAAGCAAATGCAACACACACGAGACAACTGGTCAGCTAATACTGAAGAAATTCAGCTAGCGTGTCCATTGTCACGCTTGTCACCGAGTACTGTCCGGCGACAACCCAGGCTCGCTGCGCTCTGCGCCTCCTTTGACTCGGCGGCCACCACGCTGCTGGAGGGCTTGGTTGGACAATCCTGACCTCCACGTCTACCTGCAGCGCATTAAGCAGCACGAGTTACGGAACTGAAAGTAAATTGAGTAGATGAGCCGAAGCGAGAAACATCGGCAACATTCGGTGAAATTCTTAGGTTAATCTTTCAGGCTACAAGTAATTAAATCCCAATAGATATCAGCCAATGTATACTACTTATATGAGAGATAGGTGCTTCCACTACTCTCTCATACTAAACATTCGAAGTAGTAAGCACATCTAGAACCATGTATCTTCTCTGTTACCGCCTCACCTGGTGCCGACATTAGAGATCTTAGTTGTTGAACTTCGGTGTCGTTTTTACGGCCTAACGCGTTTACGGCGATCGACCCCCTTCATGACATTATAATGCTTATCACGTAAGCTTATGGCATATGACATCAAGTTAAATTAGCACTACTAAGAGATTTGCACAAGGCTTTGATAATGAGTTGTGGGGTTTTTCGCTACGATGAGAAAGTTTCTGAAAAGAGGTTTGCGGAAGCTTACCAAATTCCACGCAAGCGTAAAATATAAGACATTTTGGTGATCTAAAATAGCCAACTAAAACATCTTATATTTGTTACGCGAGTTAGTAGTATCTACAAGTGGCAGCTGCAATTTAATGCGACGCGGTGTCTAATCTAGGTGGCTGACAACAGCTTACTTTACACAAGGCTAGGAACATCACGATGTATTAAGATATCAAGTTATTAAGAAAATGTCAAGTCATCTACATAGGCAAGGTAAAAGCTAAAGAAGGATTAATTAGATAGATGAATAACAGAGACAAAACGTGCAGAAAAGCTGTCAATTCCGTGGAAACATGTGCTCCTTAGACTAATCACCGAGTCATGAATGTGAATTACATGGCCCGGTTAGCAGGAAGCAATATCTAGAGGGGGCTCAAACTAAATGAGGAAGTGTTTCCACTTCAGTAACAATGACTACCTAAAATAACTATATAGTGTTCTGTCATCACAGGGATTGCAAATGGGGTCATATGCATGCCAGTTGGTCGTACTAATATCATTGGAAGACCACATAACGGGACTTTCCTGCCCCCTGTAAGAATTGGAGACCAGAGAAATTGTTTTTATCAAATAAACATAGTGTTCTTGAAATATAATTGTAAAACACATAATGGAACTTATCTGCCTCTAAAAATTGGAGTTTTCAAATTAATCCGCTTTATTATCAAATAAACATGGATACCTAGTAGCAAGCACTGATGATACATGTGTAGGCAAACACCATATGTTCAATAAAAGTAAGACATGCTACTCAAAAGGAAGAAGTTATGTCTATTTCAACTGAACTGTAAATGTATTTACATCAAAAGTAAGACGAGGCTACTCAAAAAATAGGCACAATATTACTGCAATGGTGACGGGGAAATAAGCAATGGACAATCACATAAAAGAGAAAAACTGGCCTTCTCTAAGTTATAACAATCTCAAGGTGTGATAGATCTCCAAGTGCCACTTTAGGGTAATTTTTACTAAAATAATCTGCACGATGCAGAACACCGAGTGCCAGATCTTGTCCTCTTACATGCATAACACAAAGTATGCACTCAGATAAGCATAGTGTAAATAGAGAAATTTCTGCATGACAACATGCCATCAAACAAAGAAATAAAATCATCCGGAAGTCGAGTAGCGTAGAACCACTAATAAAAATTAAATTAAAAGCATCAAGGTAAGATGATGTTAAATGTTCACGCTCACACAATAGCCACACACAAATCAAACTATTTGAAAGCATACCTTTGGACAAAAGCTGGGTTGTATTTTCCAATACTTGTTAGAAGGAAAATAAGTCCAAATATTGCATTGTAAGTTTTTCTCTTATCTTGAAAGCATTAGAATAGAGCCAAGAATATAGTCGGCACGATTGCACAACTTCTAGTTATCAGCGCCGTCATCCATATCTTTAATATCAGATTCAGAAATCCACCCACTATGAACTGTCCAACATAAGTTCCTTCGGTGGTACTATGCACTGGCTGTTAATAAACCAATCAGATTTAAAATTTTAAACCAATGGTATAGGGAAACTCATGCATAAGAAGAAAGTAACTATGGCATACCCGCAAGTAGGGTTGCAACACGGCAGGACATGCGGGGCGGATTCCGTTCCGAATAGTACAATTTGCTTAGGCTAAACGATGATATGGGCGATCCTGCATTTGCAACACTACCTACAAGCCACACATCTAGCAGAGCATTTCTTCTTTATTATTCCCACCAATCATTATATGAGGAAAGAAAGAATTGTAAATCAACTAATAGAAACTGAAAAAAATCCAGCCAACCAGCATGGAAGAAAAACCTCACCCCTTGCGGTAACAAAACACACTTTCAGCTTCTCCAATTCAATTAGAAGCTTGCAAGGCACAGGTTCAGCATAGCACTATTCTCTTGTACTCCCATGTCATACCTGAACAGACATAGCAACATTGAAAACTCAAAATTCACCTAGCCACCAACCAAAAATAAAAGTTTGTACATCACAGTTGTAGAAAACACCAAAACAAGATGAATGAAATTGCGCCGACCACCGGTATCACTTCACCAGGAGGTAACAACACTGCCCTAGCATGAGAATATCGTCAATCGAAATATAATTGCTTTTGGTTTACTTATTAATGATGCACCATACTCTGTAGTAAAACACGGTAAGATATGCTTTTCAAAACTGCATAATAATGCTATCTTGTTGTGCATCTAAAATCTGAAACTTTTCACTGTACTTTCTCGTTCTAGCTAAACGATAGAGAACTGAATTTGCTCTTACTAAAACACTTATCTCTTCTCATGTACTCCTATCAGTTAAGACCAGATGATTTAGTTTGTTTTAGATAGTTAAAGAGGATTATAAAGGCCTATACATCCACAGTGAAACTTAGGCCTATACATCCACAGTGAAACTTAAGCAAATGAAAGAAGAGTTACAAAACGGAATCACAAAGCCAAAAGAGAAAATTAGGACGAAGTGATCCTGATCAGTGCAATCCTTACCTCTCACTTGACCATGCTCCTGTGTCGTCGACTCTTATAATTATCATCCAAGATTCGTAATCCTATATATATCATAAATTAATGTAGAAGAGCCATAAGCAATGATAGGTATCAACCAAGAGCAAGATAACTGAACAATTTAATAGAAGAAATCTAAACAAATGTGGAAATTACCTAATCTGTTATTTAGCACTAAGATCTGGGGTAATTTATGTGAGTTAAAGAAAAGTTTGCCTTCTAAAATATATTAATCCCCAAATTAATTTGAACAATCATCATCCAAATCTCACACAAGAAATGAAGTACAGATGAGAGGAGGAAGGAGTGGCCTGGAACAAAGCAAGGAACAAAGCATGCCTATGAGCATGGGCACATTCCTAGTACATGTAAGTGTCCTCGAACATGCCTTTCTCTGTTTCTTCCCTGCAAATAATAGGGGCACATGAACCGAGACCTTCATAGCATAAAATAGAGAGGAAAAAAAGATGTGAATCTTGATCAGCGTGAGATGGCTCCTTACCTAAAGATGCACCTGGGCTTCACTTGCTACAAGAGCATTCGTTGTGAGAGGGACCTAGGCTAGCATCAGCGAGTTCTTGCCCAACGCATCTCCATCACCCGCACCTGGCATCACCACCGCTGCTTCCACACACATCCATCTCCTATTGAGCACGGACTTGGATCAGGGGGAGGAGGGCAGCAACGGCCCCCAAACCTTGTATTTACCTGCTGGGGAGAAGGGAGAGGCGGAGGGACGACGGCGGCGCGGGGCTGTAGCGCCACATGCTGTGAGCGCTACAACTTGGAGGAGGAGCTTGCCGCCGTCGTTTCCAGCCGCGCGCTCGCCGCCGCCGTCGCCGGCCCGCTCGCCGCCGCCGTCGCCGGCCGCGCGCCGCCGCCGTCGCCCGGCCGCGCGCCGCCGCCGTCGCCGGCCGCGCCTCGCCGGCTGCCGTCTCCGGGCGCGCGCTCGTGGCCGCGGTCGCTGCCGTCTCCCGGGCGCGCGCTCGCGGCACGCGATCGCCGCCGTCGCCCGGGCGCGTGCTCGTGCTTGCTGTCGTCGCCCAAGCGCGCGCTCGCCGCCGCCGTCGCCGGGCGCGCCTTCGCCGTCTTCGGGCACGCGCTCGGCTCCGTCGCCCGGGCGGCGTGGTCGGCGCCGCCGCCGCTGCCCTGTTCTTCTCGGTTGGGGATAGGGCGTGGAAACGAGAGGGGATTGGGGAGGAGCATGGGAGGCGATTGGTTGAGGTAGGGTTTTCGATGACGCGGTGAACATATTTTGCACGCTACCTCGCCACCCCGAAACGAGCCGTAGAGACGGCGTGTGGACCCGCCGAACCGTAGGACCCAAATGCAGCCACATGCGGGTAGACAACTGCCAGTGCATGTCTTTATCTAGTGAGAGGAGAGGCAAGAACGAACGGCTGAGATACATAGATGAGGAGATCCGACGGCTCACGTGCGCTGATCGCTGTGAGGCCCCCTATGGGGGGCATCATATATAACGTTAGATGTCGTCGGTGTAGTTTTGATCATAATAGTACAAGTACATTGTTCCACTGGAGGCGTTGATGCACACGGTGGTGCTGTCGCTGCACGTGTAGTCCAGTCCTAGTTGGTGGCTAAGCGCCGTTGTGACACGATTTCTGCCCTATGTCATAATCTATGGTAGTCATGAGGACTTCCGAGAGCTTGTTAAAAATCACTTGGCCCCCTAGATCCTTCGCGGCAAAGTCGTAATACCATGCCAGCACGACCATGATGTAGCGACATGGGTAAGTTTTCCCGTCGGGGTTTCCATCCGTGTCTACCATGAATGAAAACTCGCTCGACCTGAGTGTCGAACGCGCCATGATCAATGATGTGTTGCAGCATCCGAACTATTGGCACTGCTCATCTATCACAGGACTCGGAATTCCCAAGGTGGTGGAGAGGCAGGCGGGGTCATACACCCAAGGGGCGCCGTCCATATCTTCACTATGGCTAGCGTGGTACCTTTGGCCTTTACGCCGACGTCCATGACAAAAAAAAATCTTGGGCAACAGTTGCCACGGTCACGTGGCTTGAAGAATGTCATCATGCCGCTTGTTGCATTCGTGGTGTTGTAGTACAAGGTGACACGAGTGTTGATCACCAACCGACTAGCAATTATAATTAGGCTGGTGACCTCGATCGACTGCTTGCCTGACCTTGAGTTCTTGATGGTGTGGGTGGCGTTGTAGTGTTCCATGACGATGAATTGGCACTCAGAATCACTCAGTTGGATGAATAGTTAGCATCAATATTACGAATATTTATTTAAAAACATATATATAGGAGGGGGGCAATTGCCCCTTGGATATAGAAAATCTCCGCCAACATAAATAAGGGGCACTTGGTGTCGTGTCCCCGAGGGACCCTCAAAATATGTGGACCGGCCCTATCTATAGATGGTGAATGCGGAACAGTTATTTCGGTTCGGGGGATCACACTTGTTGATATCTGGCCAAAGATAAATCAAACTATACTAATCAGAAGAATTTCCTTAGCTACCGAGCCATGTTTAGCATTCTATTATACATCTCATTACATCCTTTGATAAGGTACATGTCGTCGGTGTAGTTTTGATCATAATAGTAGAATTACATCTGTTCCATTGGAGGCATTGATGCACACGGTGGTGTTGTCGCTGCACGTGTAGTCCGGGCCTGGTTGGTGGCTAAACGCTGTTGTGACACGATTTCTGACCGATGTCATAATCTACGGTACTCATGAGGACTCTCGAGAGCTTGTTCAAAAGCACTTGGCCCTCTAGATCCTTCGCGGCAAAGTCGTAATACCATGGTGTAGCGACATGGGTAAGTTTTCCGGTCGGGGTTTCCATCCGTGTCTACCATGGATGAAAACTCGCTCAACATGAGCGTCGAACGCGACGGAATTGATGATGCGTTGCAGCATCCGAACCATTGGCACTGCTCATCTATCACAACACTCGGCATTCCCAAGGTGGTGGAGAGGCAGGCGGGGTCGTAACCCGAGGGGGCGCCATCCCTATCTTAACGATGGCTAGCATGGTACCTTTGGCCTTTACGCCGACGTCCATGACGAAATTTTTCTTGGGCGACAGTTGCCATGGTCACGTGGCTTGAAAAAGGTGACATGGTATGTCATGATGCCGCTTGTAGCGTTGGAGCTGTAGTAAAAGGTGACACGAGTGTTGATCACCAACCGACTAGCAATTATAATCATATTGGTGACCTCGATCGACTGCTTGTTTGACCTCGATTTGTTGATGGTGTGGGTGGCGTTGTAGTGTTCCATGACGATGAACTTGCACTCGGAATCACTCGGTTGGATGAATAGTTAGCATCAATATTACAAATATTTTTTAAAAAAAAATATAGGAGAGGGAGTAATTGCCCCTTAGCTGTATAAAATCTCCGCCATCATAAATAAGGAGCACTTGGTGTCGTGTCACCCGAGGACCCTCAAAATATATGGACTAGCCATGGGAGTGATGTACCAGTTTTTTGGTTCGCACTCATTGCATGCGTGAGTCGGTTAGCTACGACATACGCGTAGGACCGACGGGTTTTAGTTTGATAAGTAGTTAAGATACCACCAAGCCTAAGCATATGTCTGTATGTTACTATGGGTTAATTTCTACTGAAATATTTTACCTTATGAAAATTTCTACTATTGAAGAGACGAGGATCCAAGTCGTATCAGCAAAATAAAGAAAACCATTAAAAACATAATCTTGAAATAGAAAATAGTAAAACACTTTCTTTTTTGAACTCAAGCTGATCATCCAACTTTGCCACCAAGGTACCTGGGAAATCTGCGCCAAACCCGTAGGAAAAAAGTGCAAAATAAGACTTATAAAAATACCTCATGTAAGGCAAATAAATTATGCAACATGTTTTTTTAAATAGTTACGAAGGGGCGGTTAGCTTTCTTAATGGCATGGCGGTTCCCAAGGCAAAGGCTAGCGAGATGTCCCATCAACGTTGCGCCTCCTCCACGTGTTGCTGACGTTCATCAACACCGATCCTTCCTGTCATTTCTCAACCGCTTCCCGCCTATGTTTCTGGCGTCGTCTCCGGCTATAAATAGATCCTAACTTCCGTCACCACAGCCGCAGTCTCTTAGCCAAAGCATCCTACTTTAAGTCTCGTAGCTGCAATGCTACGCCGCCTCGCCATGATGTACTCCATGCTTGGCCGTAACGGTCACACGTCGGCGCCTCCACGTCCACCGTCGGCCGAAATCGTCGTGCGCTGGCCAAGACCGAAATCGGTGAGGAAGACTTGGCGGCGTTCACGGTGCTCGGCGAGCAGTTCGAGGACAATGCACCACACGGGGTGGTGGTGGTGGTGGAGGAGGAGGGGGAGGAGGAGCAGAAGGAGGCGTGGACTGACGGGCTCAAGCTGGCTGACCTAGATCAACGGTGATCATTGACTCCTATTGTAAGGCGTTGTTCCACCGACAAGGCTGACGACTGTTATATTGTGATCCAAATTCATATATTAAAGGGGGGCTAACTTCTGACGAGCGGAGCGAGACCCGTCGCCGGTAGTCTTAGGCCGACTTAGATAAGAGAAGATCTCTCGCATGTTATGTGTTCACTGTTAGTGGATGTGATGTAAGTTGGAAGGCAACGTTACAACCTGTTGTTGCCCAATCTACAACTTAAGCAAAATATATGGCTATTGTTGAAGCTTGCAAAGAGTCTGTTTAGTTGAAAGGTTTGTATGCTGAACTTTGTGAAGACGATTCTTGCATTAACTTGTTTTGTGACAGTCAAAGTGCAATATTATTTAATAATTAAAAATCAAATTTTCCATGACAGGACAAAGCACATTGATGTCAAGTACCATTTTGTTCGGGACATTGTTGCTCAAGGTAAACTGAAGGTATGCAAGATAAGTACTTATGATAATTCTGCTGATATGATGATAAAGCCAGTTCATGTTGTCAAGTTTGAGCTTTGCTTGAGCATGGTTGGTATAACTGTTTAGCCCAAGTGATTGTTGGCGCCATCAAGTGTTTTTTCTTTGATGTTCAGAAGATTGTTGAAGTTCATGCTAGAAGATGAAATTTATCTCAAGGTGAAGTTTATTATATTGTGATCCAAATTCATATACTAAAGAGAGGCTAACTTCTGACGAGCGGAGCGATGCCACCGCCTATATTTACCTCTTATAAGCCGCCGGTTAGGGTTTATCAGATTATAAGATAACCCACGGCATTTGTAAATACTTTTCGATATAGCGAAGTTTTGCTAGCTGGTGTCCGTGGTTTTTTACCCTCTGTTCGAAGGGGTTTTCCACATCAAAATCTTGGGTCTCCGTTGTGTTTTCTTTTTCGTTCTTTGATTGTCCCGTTTATAATGACGACATCATCCTGGCGCGTGTCATCCAAATCTCCCAACAACGGACGCCAACGGAGGAGTCTAGGAGTCTCCTCATGGTGGCCGAGGGGCAGACAATCATTGAACTCAGCGCCGATACCCTCGCCTAGGCCGCCACCCGCGAAGCAACGAGTGTGGCCCAAAACGAAGAGTCCCACATGACGCGGGCGATGCTTACGGGTCTGGGCAGCAGGGATGTGCCACCCTCACCGGCGGCGATCCAGCACCAGCAGATGCACAGGGCTAAGGCACGTGCATCTGCAGATTGAGCGGCGTCGCAGACACAACAGAAGAAAGGGTAGAACGATGACAAAGCTGGGTCAGCGCCCCAACCGATGGCGAGCATGATAGTTTAGTTTTAGTTTATATTTAGTCTTTTTCATTCAACTTTGTAAAATACAACGAAATTTGAGTGAAAAATTAAATTTATGTCCTATTTGCACTGTTTTACTCAATACCCATGTTTTTGTTTTAGGAGTTTGGGGCTACCGTTTGACAGAGGCCCCAGAAGCGGCATCCCTTGTCGGCGCCCCTCAAAATGTATGTCCACGAGACGTTATTTGAGGGAGGTGGCTAGGATGCTCTTAGTTAAAGTTACTGAAATTTGACTATGGAAAGTTCGAGGGAGGAAGTACCACTGTGGTACATCATCCGAACAATTCGTCCAAAGTTGTGCCTTCTGACGGGCAAGAAGCATGGTGTTAATTATATTCACAAAAATCCTACTTAAACACTGTACATTTCCATCAGAAACAGACAGAGCTATGTAGCACACAGTTAGCGAATCACTCTCTTTCTCTTTCCCTCCATTGGCAGTGTATATCCCTGGCGACAGAGAGGGCGTCCGACGAGGCTCCCAGGAGTCCTCGCTGCGAGAAGCCGACGGTGTAGAGGCCGTTCCGCCCTTTCCAGCCGTTGGGGAAGGGGGTTTTAGGCGTGCCTTCTCTCGTGAAAACATCGCCTCCATCCTGCAAGGTAGGAACAATCAATCACCCATGGATGAGGTGCAGCCGCAGAGAATGGCTCACAAGTGCATCCGAAAAAAGGAGGGCATTCAGATACAGGGGGCTCAGTGCGTGGCTTGCAGGCGTGCGTTAAATGAACTTAATCGGGCAAATCTATGCTAGACTCAACCAATTTCTTGCATCCGCCTTGACTATACATAGTTTGGATAGCCTTTTGTCGACCCATACTCCCCCCATCTGAAGTAGACTATAGAGTAGATGACCATATTCAGCAATCCACAAGTGTATATCCAAAGTCTCGAGTCCGGATACGCATTGTCCCCACCTTATACAGATGGGGATGCGGCCGGCCTAGTAGCAGCGCCCATGCCGACGGTGAGTCACTGACTCGATCACTTGGCGCGAGAGAGAAGGACACTTGGGGAAGGAAGGAGCGCATGGCAAGGGGCACGAGCTGCCTCTGCCCGTCCCCAGCACACGAGAAGGGGAAAGAGGGACAGGATGGCCGATCAGGGGAATTGAAGGCTGAGGACGAAGGAGAGGCCGGCCGTGACGCCATGGCGCAGGCTGGGTGACGGTAGCCGTACTGTTGATAAACTGTGCAGACCAAAAACGAACAAGGGAGTCCTTTTCATGGCGTCACTGTGTGATATGCTTACCTTGAGCCAGGAGGGCACGTTGCTCCTGTAGCCCGTGGCGAGTATGATTGCGTCGAACTGCTCCTCCTTGCCGTCCGCGAGCCTGGCCCCGACCCTCGTTACCTCCTTCACGGCTCCTACCACCTGGCCATGATCATGTCGAGCTCAGAAATCGGCAGAGAAAAATTAAAGCATCCATGTGCAGGAGGCCGTTCTCCAGGAAGGGAACGGCTCTGATATAGATGCCAGATTAGGCAATGGCTTAATCCATGGTATTTCTTTAACCCTTTTGTGGAAGAAGCCTAGCTAGTCGACTGGCATGGCACTAACCTTAATTTTGCCTGATTTGATGTGGTCTAGCGTCCCAACGTCCAGCACAGGGGTCCTGCCGGTGAGGTTCTTGAGCTCGATGGGCCCCGTCTTTGGTCGTCTAAGCCCGAGCTGGCTCGTGTTGCCGAGGGTCAGGTGAGCCGCCGCCAGGATGAACCGGTCGACGAGCTGGACCGGCAGCCACTTGAGCAGAGCCATGGCGATGCCGAATGTGGAGAGCCCCAACATCTCCCTCGGCAGCACATGCACCTGCACCAAGAAAATGAACGCATGTACTTAGATGGTGTTTGATTGTTCGGTGTTCGAGCTGTGATGGCACGAGCCTAATAGCTGTATTAAATTGGAAGAAAATCAAAAAGAGATGAGCAGCAACATAGATAGGACAAAACATCCAACAGTGTGCGCATAATACTAGTTCTAATTATCCTTAAATATGACCAAATATAACCATGCAGATTGGAACATGCATGTGGAGAATGATAGCAACATGATACAGTGAGAAAATGGCACTCCTCGCCCGGGGGGAAATACCTAAGAAAGAGCAAAGTGAAGGAGGAGTATTACGCTGTACTACGAGAGAGGCAAAACCAAACAAACAGAAGAAACACGGCAGGAAGGACGGATCCTAACAGCACAATCTATATATAGCAAAAGGCTAATTACCGTGTTTCGCACCACCATGGAGGGCTTGGCGCCATACCGGCACAAATCCAGGCTCACCTCCATGCCGGAGTTCCCGCACCCCACCACCAGAACCTTCTCCCCGGCGAACTCCTCCCCGGACTTGTACTCGCACGTGTGCAGCACGCGCCCGGCGAACTGCCGCAAGCCGGGGAACTCCGGGACGTGCGGCTCCGCGTTCTCGCCCGTCGCCACCACGAGCCACCTGGCCATCAGCACCTCGCTGCCGACGAGTCGCACGGCCCAGGCGCCCAGGGCCACGTCGAAGACGGCCTCCTCGACGCTGGCGCCGAAGCGCGGCACGACCCCCGACGCCGCGGCGTACCGCTCCATGTACGTCACGAACTGGTCCCTGTTGGGGTACGTGGGGTACTCCTCCGGGAACGGTAGGAGAGGGAGCTCGCAGAAGCGCTTGGGGAGGTGGAGCGCCAGGCGGTCGTACATACGGTGGCGCCACGTGAAGGCCAGCGAGTCGGACCTCTCCAGCACCGTGGCCGGCACGCCACGGGCCGCCAGGCACGCCGCCGCGGCGAGACCCGAGGGACCCGCACCGACGATGACGGCGCCGGGGACCCACGTCGCGCGCCGCTCCTTCTCCTTGTCCATGGCCTAGCTTGCCTGCTTCGATCGGGCCTGGACTCTGGGGTTGAGCGCTTGCTTCTGTGTGGTTTAACTGTGAGGTGGGAGGGAGGGCGTGGTTTTACTGTGGAAGAGGGGTTTTATAGGGGTTTTGGCGAGGACTCGCACGCTTCACCAGCTCGGGAACTCGGGGAGTGCGCACACCAGCTCGGCAGCTCCACTATTTCTATTTCCTCTGTTTATCAAGCCCTGCCACCCGAATTCATGGAGTTTTCGTACGCGAAAAATAAAACCAAACTCGTAGCCTTGAAGCCAAGGTGTCTCTGTGGACCGCCGTAGCGGGGCGTACGTGGTCCAAGCTACTCTTTGTAGCTGTAGGTGGAAGTTACTCGGTCCTTGTCTTTGGTTGCAAATTTGGAAAAGGTTTGGTTGCAATACCACGGCTTGTCCCTTTTAATCACACAAACACCGGCACACCACTACTCATCGGAACGCAACAATCGCCAAAAAAATCATTGGGGAATAAATGACCTTTGATGGGAGCCTCGGGAGCGAGTGTGGACGTTTGGAGCACGGGCGACATGGAGCCCTTTTTTTGAACAATTTAAAAACTGTATTTTGAAGTTCCAAAAAAGAGGGCCGCGCTAGCTAGGGTACCTCCTTCCCCCAGCGCCGCCGCCGCTCGCCTCCCCCTTCCCTCCCGTCCCTCCATTTCGCCCGACCCCCGTGTCGTCCCTCGGGGCGGCCCGGGGGACCAATCCCCAAGCAGCGCAGGAGACCCGCGCAGGAGCACAGTGCCGCCACTGCCGCTGGCTTCGGCCGCTATGGCGGTGGGCCCTGCTTCCCTAAGGGCGGTGGGGACCCTCGGGTTGCTTGCCGCGCAGGCGGCGGAGGTTGGACGCCGGGGCGGCGGCCTCGGGTCGGCGGTGGGTGACGAGGCAGGCTTTGCGCTGGTGGCCCGACTGTTTTCGGTCGTCGACTACTACGGCCGTGAGGACGGCGACGGGGTCGGCGGGTGGCGGGCGTCCTCGCTGCTGGTTGCGCCGGCGCAGTTCTGGCCGCCATGCAGGTTGTGGGCGCGTGATGCTTCCGACGTTGGCCCTGCTCGGTGTGGCGGGCGCTGAGGGCCGGAGGCGGGGCTACGGGCGTTGCAGGGGGTGGGCGCAGTGCTGCGGGGCGGCGGCCATGCGTGTGCTCTGGGTGGCTTGGCGGCCGTTGTGGCTGCGAGGGCGGCATGGTGGCTGGACCGGGGAGCTCACGCTACTACGGCCAACGGCTCGACCTTGGAACCCTGTGTTGGTGTTCGTAGAAGCTCCCTCTCTGTGGCGGTTGGCGGCGCCCGCGGAGCTATTCTCGGTGAGCTTGGTCAGCAGTAGTAGTGTGACTCGGCTCTTCAACCCCGCGCGGTACGGGTGGTGGCAGCGGAGCTCGCGGAGCTCCTTGGTCTGGTTGTGGTGGCGGTGGTGGCTTGTGTGCGGCGGTGGCGCCGCTTCTGCACATGAGGTGTGTCTGCGGAGTGCGGGCCGGCAGCGTTCGGCCTTCTTCTTGTTGTTCGGTCGCGTGAGGGTGTGGTGGCTCGTACGCTCCGGACGAAAGCCTGGCCGCGCGGCATCTGTGGATGTTGCCGTCCTTCTTGGGGGGCGGTCGTGGAGCTCTCCGACCTTCGCTGCCCTCGGGCTCACGACTTCGAGTGAAAACCTAGATCCCGCGGGATCGGATCACGGCGTCGTCTCTTTGTCGTTTCCCCTCTTGAGGGCGTCGTCTTGAAGTTGGTGATCCCCTTCGTGCACTCCGGCGGCCTGGACACACTGGGCATCTGGGTTGGCAGGAGGTCAACCGGAGATGCGGGTGTTCCGGGTGGAGGCTTGTGAGGCAACGACGATGGTGGTGACCAAGGTCTGGTTGCGGCAAGGTCATGTTAGTCGGATCCGTTCCGACATGTCCGAATGTCTTCGTGGTGGTCTCCTCTTGCTATGAAGTCGAAGCTGCCCTTGGGCGGTGTACGATGACCTTCGAGGAGCGGTCTGGTGAAGGTCCTATTCGGCGCTTGTCTTGCGCATCTCCTTTCCGAGGTTTGTCTTCAGAATCGGAGTTGTCGTATCTTTTTGAAGAGTCATCTGTTTGGCATAGGCCAGTTTGAGCTTCTTGTGTAGCTTTTGTGGGTAGCCAGAGTGGCTAGGTGTGCCCCTTGTGGCGGAGTGAATGTGGTTCTAGGCGTGCTTTAGCGCTGTTGTTGTTGGTTTTCGCCCCGTTTTCTCCTAAAAACTGGGCACCTTCTGCTTAATGAATGGATGAGGCAAAGCTTTTACCTCTGTTTCAAAAAAAAGTTTCAAACAAATTGAGAAAAAAATCTGAATGTAGGAAATAATGTAATCTAACAAAGTGAAGAAACCTTAACTCGAAATATCCTGTATTTTGGCTGCACAAAAATGAAAAAACTAACACACTTGGGGCATGTTTGATTCAAAAGATTTTAAAACCACAACAATAGGAGAAAAAATGTAGAAATGGTATGGCATGCCATATGAAACTCCACAGGAATAAAACGCAGGAATCAGTTGCGGAAGTCGTTTGGTTGCACCATAGGAAAAAACAAACAAAAAATGCATAGAGATTGAGTACATGTCATAATTTTCATAGACATATATAAATTTTCTAACAGGTCAAACCTCATTGTAGAAATCCTATGAGACAGTACTACAGGAAATTAATCCATAAAAAATTTGGAGGGTTCAACCCTTTGAATCAAATGCACACTATAGGAAAAATTCTATGGGTAAAAATCATCCTACAAAATTCTTTTGATAGTCCTTTGATTCAAACAGGACCTAAGGTAATGAACAATGCAAAATTTTGAACCTCCAAATTCTATCAGATTTTGCTAAGCCTGCAATGTAAGGTATTTTGGGTTAAGAATGTTCTTAGAGTACATCATTATCTATTTCTAGATTTTTGTTAACCTTTTTTAAAATAAAATAATATTTTCAAATGTTGAAAAAAATGAAGGGTTCCATGTCGCCAGAGCTCTAATGTTGATCTTTAGGAGCACCAAAGTTTTCTCTGTCTCGGTTTATAGGTCATGTGTGCATTTGTAGGTTATTAATTTTACCAATGTAATATGAGGTACATACTACGAAATATATATCATTAGAAAATTAGATTTTATATTTTCCAATCGTATAATTCTTTTTTATACAATTTCTATATTATTGGTAAATTCAAAATATAGAGATATGTCCAGGACCTATAAACCATGACCGATTAGCAATGATTCATTTCTGGAGATAATTGGTCCCATACCTAACTAAAATCTAAAATATAATAATCCAAACTATAGATCATGTTGAAACTTGATTTCTCTTTGTTGGAGATACATTGATAGAGTACTAAGAAATAATGATCGGTGCCATCTGTGTCAATAGCTCATTGTGTGAAACCATGCTCAATCATACCGAGATACATTTTCCCACTTTTCTCAGTGTCCCTTGATTTTTGTTGTTGGTTATCTTATGGGGCTTTCGTTGGTATAATTTCATGCTTCCACGCAGCCACATCCTAATTTGATTATATGTGACTCTTGCCAATCAATATAAGAAAATGCATTAATTCACATTGATCTATGACATGAAAACTTATTTCATCTTATTGATAACCATTCCTTGTTGTAAACATGATATACTTTGCTTGTAAATCAAACTACTTAAATCCAGATTTTATTTGTCATCTATGTCCACTATATTGTCTCTATCATGGCTAAATCAAGCCATTCCGATCTTGTTGAGGTTTCCATTCACCCATTTTTTGGATGAACTCTAATTATTTTAGGACCACATTTTTCATGGGGAAACAAGAATGCGAAGGTTGGACAAAGTCACAATTGTTTCCTAAATGTTCAAACTGGTAGTTTAGAAATTTAAGACAATTTTTTGGAAAGTGGCATGAAATTTATTTAGAATGTGATGCAAAAAGGGAAATATCCACACTTTATATTTTAATGCTAGTATCAATTCCATTCAAATATTTAATTTCCTTTCCATGGTAATCATTTTCTTTAGAGGTCCATATTCAATGATTTTGGAAATTATGGCTCATTGTCTAGAGTTATTTAATTTGACATAATCAATATGAGGATGTAACTAGTGGAACAAAGGCTTTACTTATGTGAAACATTGGAGCTTCTTTGTTCTTAGTTTAGGAAAAAATATATTGTATCTTAATTAGATAATGAGATGATGAATTGTACATTATCCATGGAAGATGGTATTAATGGAACTGGTGTCACTTCCTATAAGCTCTTGATCTAAGGCTCGCCTAAATATATTTGGGTGGAAAACCCTTACACTTGGTTTCACACTCTGATAGTAACAAATAGATATAACTAATATGTTTCTAAAGATGGTGAAGCGATAGGACCTCCTAAATAGAAAATTTAATCTGGAAGTTGATAATCTAACAATTGTGAACGAATCAATAGTCTTTGATGTTGTATGCACATATCATTACTTATTGGCACCTCTCTACATAAGAATGGGGACATGACGCCATGTCATCAATGCTTAGATTTTTCTTGGCGTGACGAGGAAGGTCTAAGCTTGGGGATATGATACATCCATTTTTTTCATAAATTTAGTAGGTAAACATGTCATTCGCGGTTATTATTTCATCCATGTTGTACATACTTTTATCAAGACTGTATTGCTATTGCAGAACTTCACCAAAGGAATGCTTGACTGATGTAGACTAAAAATGAGTAATAATTAGGCGTTAAGTGCGCACTACGGTCTAGATGCACCCACCAAGTTTGTGTTACCTAGGAAAATCCCAACGGGTCTTCACTTCTACCTTGCATTCATTTTTTTTAAAAAAATACATGTTATTTTTCTAGAGGTTTTTTTTTGGAGGCGGTAGCAAAACATAGGAACCTTCCGTAGACCAAGGAGTTGGATACCAGTATTTCCTCCATTTCCTCTCGGCAAAATTGCCACCATCATTGTCACCGACACCTAGTCATCATGGGTAAACCATCTACCAAAACCATCATCATCCAGATCGCCATCCGATATTTCACTATGTCCATATCTAATAGATTTAAATCAACACTTGTAATCACTTTCTGATGTTGTCTCCTTATTCTTGATTGATATTGTGTATTTTCTAAGTAAAGTATTGAAAATTTATGATTGTAGACCACATCATTATACCCCTTCATAAGCCATATTTTTTATTTGTGAGTAATCCATTAAATTCATGAGGAAATTGGGGAAACCTTGTTGATTGTTTTCATATGAGATTGTAATAAACATTTGTTGATTTACTTCTTTTTGTTGTGATATGTAAATGTAATGTGTAAAATTTTACTACATGTGATACTCCTTAATGTATCCATTTATTTTAAAGTTTAATTGCATGTAATACACAAACCTATGAACAAACAATGTAAGGAAGACCCCAACCTCATTTTTGTGTCAGTCAGGTATTTTCCAAGAATGGGGAAAGAAACAAAAAATGCATCAAAGGGTTTCTAGAAGTATTATGAAAATTCATCGAAGAGTAGGCCCTAGGGGATTACACATGCCAGTGGCGCACTAGGGGCAAGCATGCACCTAGGTGTGTGTGAGTCAAAGGCATCATGTTTCCACCGCCTTTTGACTGATGCCTCCATCTAACCCTAATATGATTCACCTGTTTAGATTTCCATTTTTTTCTTAAAAATACATGTTTAGATAAAAAAAGAAGATCTCACAACATAACATATATCCAATCTTGGGATACCTCCTAGAAGAATTCCACTACTACTCTTCACGTCCATCATTGGTGTGCTCCTCACATGATCGCTAAGTGACATGGGCATCCCTAATGGGCCTGCCGAAGATAGTACCCGGGGTTTACTGAAGGCCCACTACTCGAAGAATAAGAAGATTCGGAAGCCCAAGATGTTATTAAGGAAAGCTAGAGTTGTAATAGAAAGTCCTATTTGTAATCTTACGGGATGAGTTTGAAACCTTCCCGGACTTTGTAACTTGTACAGCACGAATCCCTCGGCTCCGCCTCCTATATAAGGGGGAGTCGAGGGACGCGGAGATCATCGAATCATTGTTTACAAACCCTAGTTTTCATAATCGTCGAGTACTTTTCGGCTGAAACCTTCGAGATCTACTTGCCCTCTACTTCCAACTAAAACCCTAGCCTACAATCCATAGGCATTGACAAGTTGATACCTTGTCACTAAGGACCTGAACTATTAATTAATTGTAGCAATCTCTATTTTGTGATATCATGTATGCATCATCTGATATTTCCTTCATGAGTATGATCAACTTTATGTATTTTTGGTGGTGGCTCTATTCTTTATGAATTGCGCTCTACTTTATAGATTCATATTGTCTCTATGTTCATTATGCTAGACTTGGCTAGTTTATACTGATATAAAAATATCAAGAATGGTTTGTGTTAGTGGGGTGAAATAAGGGGTGTTGTTAGCCTAGTAATAGAAAAGGTAAACACATAGTGTGCCCACTGGTAGTTTCTTCGATCACCTCACTAATGGAGACTTACTAGTGAGCGTGTGAACCCTTGTCTAATTTATCCATAAGAAATCACCGAAGACCACACTTAGATATCTTTTAATTTTACTAATAATTAGATTCGAGATACAAAATATTGTCACCATCTATATCTCATATTATCTGATCAAACTAAGCAACCATAGTTATTGAGAACCACATGCTGTAATTTGGGATGGAAGATTGATATTTACTATTATTTGTGTTTTATGTCACTAGATGGGGGAGAATTTTTTTCACACATGCATTACCTGTCACGGATTGATATGTTAGATTTCTAACTCAATTTAAATTATTTCCTACCACAAACCTTTTTACTTGCAGGCCCATTGAGTGAATTTGTAGCATTAAGAAGCCAATTTTCGAGCGCCTAGCCAGGAAGGCAATTCTAGATGTACTCTATCCTTAATTTTTTTATTTAATTTTAACTACTTTTCAAATTAAATTAGTATTTTATCTATATCAAACCATTATGTTTCTTCTTTAGCTAAAACCTAAGTAGAGAAATTGTGTTGCTTGCCTTTGTTATCTATCTTAGTGCAGTGTATGCCCTGCTTATGCCATTAGTAAATTGTGTGACTTGACTTGGGCTCATAATGATTAAGTCATTAGTAACCCTACCATATCTCCCCAAATTCAATCGGATGTATTCGAAATAAGTCTATCACTGTTAAATTTAACATCGAGCAAGTTGGAGGTACTATACTAGATGATGATGCTATGGATTTGCCTGATTTCTATGAAATATGTGATGATCAAAAAATAAATATGTCGAATATTATCATATGAAGTTAAAATTATTCATTTCTCCTGGGCTGGGGGCTAAATAGTGTTCTTTATCTTTGCCAAATGGGGGTACTAATTCTAAAATCCACGCAAAGAAGCTTCTATATATTGCTCTATTCCCCAACTGGAATTATATGCATGAGAGAAATAGTATCATGAAGTTTAAGAAAAATGAGAATGAACATGTTGCTCAAGATTGGGAAAGAACTAAGATTTTTCATGGAAGTTTTCCTACACATGGTGATTAGCTTATGCTACACACGTTTATGGTGGATTAAATAGCATGTATATAGTTCTTTTAGATCCATTAGCACATGGTGCCTTTACGAGATAAACAACCGGTAAATTTAAAATTTGGTTAGATATCATGTTAGCAAGCTATTCTTGGTAACACAATGAAAGATCATCATCGTATACAAAAAAAAGGACACTCTATGGAGGAAGTTGAGAGTTTTTAATACAATTTTTTATGATTATGTCCCTGATCTCAAATAGTTCCGATACAAAGATATTTCTATTGGTGAACTAGGTGAAAAGAACGCCAAAATTGATGTAAATGTTTTTTTTGGTAGAAACAAGAACTTTAGCAATAATGCCAATATGCAGAATAATTATTGAAACAACTACTGTAGGCCAAACCCAAATTGTATTGATTATGGTAGTATTAGTTATGTTTCGTATGAAGTTCTGAGAGTGTTAAAGCAATTTATCTCTCCTCTAAAGGAGATGAACAAAGAATGTCAAGATAATTTTGCTAAGTTTGATGGCACATGTATAAGTGTTGATGGTTTAACCAATGATGAGGGGTCTATTAATAAATATTCATTAGAAAAACTATGGATAAATATTATGGAAATAATTATGTACGTATAATATATTATGCAAGAAATGTGTACCACTCTAATGTGATGGAAAGCTCTTTTAAATTATTTAGAAAAAGAACACAATGAAGTAAAATCATGGGCTATCTTTGCCGAAACACTGAAGCATTGCTTTTAGACTACCCATAGTGAGAGCATCATAGGTAATAGTATCGTGTATTCTATGCATGTAAAAAGTTGACGTGTCACGTTAATTAATGATGGGAGAGATTATAGTTATATCGTAGGTACTCCTTATCATAACACATAGAACTAAAAAAAATGATGTCAATGGATCGTATGTAAAATTTTGCATTGAGATTCTAGAAATCAATAAAAATAATGAGACTATGATATCATGTATTATAGAGATAATAGCATACACAGATATAATACTTATGATATTATTATATGATACAATCCACTATGACCAGCTTTAGGACGTTTGATCCAAGAGCGTAATAATTTTATATGGAATATATAGTGCACGCAATGTTAAGGCAGTTCTGATCTATCCCAATTAATGTGAAAAAGCAGTCTTAGTGATGAAATCAAATACTCTAGAACTGATATAGTAGTCTTATTGCAAATCCTCTAGAAATGTCTATTTTAAATGTATGCAGTAGCTTAGAGAGCGAGAGGGCTAAATGCGATGTGCACTAGAGAAGTGCAGAGAAATGCCAGCCGTGCACACCGAAAGCAGCTCAGGGTGCTCGAGCGGTTTCAACAGGGTGAGCACACACCTCATTTGCTTCCTGTGGTTCTAGGCGCAGGATGTAGCACTGAGCTACCATCAATGACGTTGCCGTGGATTAATTAGGGGTCCAATGACGAAAGAGCAATCGAAGATGTAAGTGCGAATAAGAGCAAGTATAATAAGCCTACTTAGCTGGCTATAGTGCATGCCACATCATCTAAAATCCTATTTGGAAGAGAGAGAAAGAAGGTGAGAGAGTGTAGCCGGCTACAACTCAAGCGCCGGGCTGCACACATGCAACGAGGCAAAAAGCTTCCATTCACAGCCAAAGACCAATAGCATGCAAGTATTAAATAATTGTTTTTTAACAAAGTTCACTTAACAGCTTGCTTAATAGCTAGCTTATTATAGGAGTGGGCTTTATGTTAGCTTTAAAGTGAGGTGGCAATGCAATACAGCCAGCAGCAGGCTCTTTTATTAGCCTTGCTCTAAGAGCAATTCCAATAGTATAGCCAACTGTTGGCTATAACAAGATGTCATATCATTTGTAGTCATCATATAGCTAACATGTACAATAGTTGGCTATAAGAATGTACTACCTCCGTTTCAAGGAATAAGGCGTCCTCGTTTTACGTGCTTTTTGTTTGACCAAAAATAACTTCAAATAGATAAAAATTGTTTGTATGAAATTAATATCATTAAAAAGTACTTTTCAATACGAATCCAACGATACTAATTACATATAATATAATCAAAATTTTATTGCTCAATTTTTATGGTCAAAGTTCGTCTTGAAATACGCGTGCGCCTTATTCCTTGAAATGGAGGTAGTAGTACTTTACTAGTATATGGCCCACCTTTCACTCTCACATGGTGCCTAGGAGCACGTGCAAGAGCTGACTATTGCATAGTAGCCTACCTCCCTTCTCTCTCCTCTTCTCTCTCCTCCAACTCATCTAAAATATATTATTTAATGTCTTATAGCCAGCTGACTGGACTCTATTATACTTGCTCTAAGTTGATGGACAGGTGCGGTACGAGTCAACTCGGAGTGATCGAGTTCAAAATGATGGGCTCGTGTACTCGAGGGGTCGTCTACATGCTACAGTTGTCGCAAGTCAGGCACTCAGGCTCGCTGGAAATATAGTTGTCACAAGTCAGGCTCGCTGGAAATATTTATTATGAAGCACGCTGCTGGTCACAGTCTTGCTACTCTGGCTAGGACGAGGATTCGCTGCCACTGGCAAGTAATAGCGTGCCACTGCAGCTTGCAGGCCATAAACTCAACAATTGAATACTATTCAAGCATGTGATTATTTTTAGTATTTCTAAGGTACTCTATTCAAGTAGTATTATTAGTATCATGACCGTATGCATGGAATAATGTAAGCAAGGAATGTTATCAGAATTCTTTAGAAATAGAATCCAGGTAGTGACGTTTTTGGCTCGTGGGTGCATATGCTTCTTTTTTTTAACGCATTATTGTTATATTTTGAAGTGTTAAAACTTTCAAACGAAAAATTCACGTTTACATCCTCGCATGTACATGCTTAGAAAGTCTTTTCATGAAAAATCAACTTGTTGTTTTGACTTTGTAAAAAGATAAAATTTGGTGCTAAAAATAAGGCTTTTTATGAGACATGTTTTGTCCTTTTACATCGACCATAAAAAATATCGGATTTTCACGAAATTGTACGAGCACATAGATTATCGAGATGTACATGCGAAATTTTTTGTTGAACTTTTTTGATAATTAGAAATATGTTTTTTTAGGTCGAAGGAACATATGCACGTAGAAGCCGAACTGAATTTCCACAGAATCCTCATGTATTTTTCCAATGTGGGTCATTTGAGTGTACGACTGAATCTTATGTCCCGCCAAAAAGATGAATAGGTTTCTTACTAAGAATCCATTACCTCTATGTATCCTAAGATTTTCATCCACTCAAACCTCTTGTGAATGATCTCGTGTTTTATTTTATGTGGTTCAATCAAATGAACTTAGGTGCAAACATGGTCATACATTGTTAAGTGAGTGTTAGACCAATACACATGTTAAACTACATTCAACTACTTCCTCTGATCCATAATAAGTGTCGGGTTTTAGTTTATTTTAGTTTAAATATAAATTAAAACCCTGACATCTTTTTATGAATTGGAGGGAGTAATAGAATTGAAGCATCAAAACTCTCTTGATGTGTTTTATAATATTAAATACCATTAATATATATGAAAGTAAAACCAACTGTAAAATTAGATTAAATATTTTGACGGGTCACATCAAAGGTATCCCGACAAACTCGTGAGTTTTAGTTTCTTGGATCAAAATAGATTCTAGAAATAGAATGAATAACAGATCAGAATTCTTAAGACAACATATATACTGGTACTAAAAATTGACAACCCGTTGAAGGTGTTTTTATAAGAAAACGTGTAGCAAGAGAAGGGAAAATTATCCATTCTCATGTAGCATGCTTGGAAGGACACAGGAGAGACGGGACTAGCCATTGTCCCATGCAACATATATAGTTTTTAAAAAAACATGACACAAAAGCAGACGCTCACATACACGCGCATACACTCACACTTATAAATGAATATTGTGTCACTGAAGCTTGCAGGCCATATAAACTCAAGGATTGAATACTCAATTCAAGTATGTGATTACGTTTAGTATTTGTAAGATACTGTATTCAAGTATTTTTAGTATTGTGAGTATTATTGTCGCCATATGCAAGGAATGTTACCATAATTATTTGAGCTGTGTTATGGTGATTGGGCGGTACTACCGAGTACTACCCAGTACTACCGTCATGATTTATTCTAACCGTCCGATCTAACCACTTAATTATGCATTTTAATTTAACGTACTAGGGATATTGTGGTAAATTCGGATGGCAACTGCCCCACATCCCACGACCACACCTGTATTTCTCTTTTCTGAACATTGATCCTCTGAAGTCTGAAACGACGAGGGTATCGCTCAGAAGTTGTCGAGTCAGAGCTTGAAGAGGTCGCCCTCGCACACGACGGTCGTTGGCCCAGCTCGGCTGCACCACGTCCTCGAACTCGCTGGACACCGCTGCCACCCCTTCGGCGAGTTGGGGGAGGGAAAGCCGACGGGGGTGCTTTCCGGCGCCGGAGATGGAGTCCACAAGGTGCAGGGCGCCTTTTAGGCTTCTAGCTTGTCGCGTTCACGCGTTGCAAGAGCCAGCGCAGAGTGCAGGGCGCCGTCCAGCTAGCCGGACTGCACGAGTCCGCGCAGGCGCATGTTGGCCCCGCCATCACTCCCAGCTGTGGCGCTCGGCCGCTGCGTCCTTGCTCGCTCAATCGGAACACATGCCGGCGCCGCTCGTTCGCGTCGTCCTCGCTCACGTGAGCTCACACCATGACCGTGCACCCCTTGCGTGACAGCGCCTAGAGCGTGGAGACGAGGCGGGACGCGGTGGTGGAGTCGGAGGTGGACTCATCGAGGACCAACAAGCTCGGGTTCACCAGCAGCTTGTGCTCGATGCTCAGGCGCTTCCGCTCGCCACCGGACACGCTGCACACGAACGCGTTGCTCACGATGGTGTGAGTGCACGCGTCGAGGCCGAGATCGGCGATAGAAGCCTCGACGGCCATGAGCTTGGCCGAGTTGGGGACAAAGGTGGGGAGCCGCAACATCTCGTGCGATTCTGTACGGGACGGCTCGAGGCGTGGACGGCGGCCAGCACGTTGCCGGAGCGGCGGCCGGAGAGGACTGCTGGAGAAGGGAATTTTGCACGGGCTAGGGGATGCCGTTGGTGAGCGAACGCGGACGGGCAACGAAGAAGTATGCCGGCGGGGAGGGGGTAGTGTTGGGAGGGGAGAAGATGGGGCGGGCGGCGACACGGGACGGCGACAGGGCGGCGGCCGCCATGCGGGGAACGTTAATTCACAGGAGGGATACTATCTGAACGCAAAGTTACGAAACTACCATTCTGTTAAATTAAAATAAAGGAGAAATGCCAGTACTATCCAGTACTTTGCGGTACTTAATCTCTAGTACTTTTCAGTACCACTGCTTTTTCCACCGTTGGATTAAATAGCTTGAACGGCTCCTAAATTCTCCAACCATAGTAAAAGTTGTATAATTATTTAGGGCTATAATCCTCATGTATTTTTCCTATGTGGGTTGTTTGAGTGTACGATTGAGTGTTATGTCCCATAAAAAAGAAGATGAATCGGTTTATTTCTTTCTAAGGATCGATTATTACCTCTCTGTATCATAAAATTTTCGTTCACTTAAATCTCTTGTGGATGATGTCTTGTTTTATTTGTGCGGTTCAATCAAGTGAACTTAGCTGCAAACATAATCATATACTATGAAGCCAGCGCAATCTCGTGTTTTCACATTCTGTATCTTGGATCACATGTTCGCCACACCTAAGTCAACTAGTAAATATATACATGTCAAAACACATTCAACTAATATAATTGAAGCATCGAAACTCTCTTGATAAACTGTAAAATTAGATTAAAAAAAATTGACGGGTCACATTAAAGGTTTCCCGACTAACTCCTGATTTTTATATGCGTATAAATCTCTTAATATTTTCTTAGATCAAAATAGATCACCAAAATAGCATGAACCATACAGAATTCTTAAGGCGACATATATACTACTCTGTGTGTGTGTCAGACCACTATAAAAAATACATTTTGCATCTATACATAAGGCCACCGACACCAATCAAGAAAAGTTGATTAAATTATTACCTGGTAGGATAGTGCTCATTATCCATAAAGAAAGACTCACCACGTGCATCATATTTAATTAGTTTTTTTGACACAACATATTTAATTAGTTTGAAACAGGAGAGCATTTCCATATAATGAATCGTGTTATTTAATAGTTTGCTGTGTTTCCCGGTACCTGGAATGTGAGTTTTTGGTCTTATATGTAAAAAAGAGAATACTATAATGGATAACCGTTGAAGATGTTTTTTAAGAAAAGGTGTAGCAAGACGAAAAAAGTATATACCCATGTCTAACTATTCACAGATTTTATTTATGTCACTAGATCATTTTCAATACTCGGTGCATGTTTCTCAGAAAATAAACACTATACTTTTTTTTGGCAAAAACTCATCAAAGTCTTAAAGGATTTTCCCCCTAAATCCATGATATGAATTGCATTAAGGTGGCAAGGGAAAATTATTCACTTTCGGCTCTAGCTCTAGGCATAAGGGAGAACTCTCTCCATTACAATGATTAAGACTCGCACACTTTTCAAGATTCTCATTGACCTAAAATTAAAATAAATATATAATGAATATTTGATATACGCATTACTTTTGGAAGTTTTCAATATTATCTAGAGCTACAAATTATGTACTATTAGCTGAGATATTGTTCCTTAATTTTTAGGCAAAGTTTGTCTTAAAATACATGTGAACCTTATTCATATTTTGGATATCAGGATACAAGGGGAAAAAAGCTAATAACGGTAATGGGCTGAATGCATAGCTCAATTTGAATTTGATAGGGCTCACTGTTAAGAGTCGTTAATAAGATATACAGAAAAAAATTGTTTGATGGTAGATACTACAGCTGTCAATTGGATTATATAGTATAAGCTGAATCTTTTTCAGAATTTTCACACTATATTAGGAGGATTTTGGAACTGGAAGTACCGGGAGCACTCCAAGTCTGGAGCATCCGTTCTCGGGTACTCCCTCCGTTCTCTTTTATTCTACACTCTACAAATTTTAAAACTACTTAGAAAGTCATTAAATATTATTTTCTTGATATGTGAAACCAATCCAAGCTACATTAAAATAAATAACACCGAATAAGGAGAGCAGGACTACTTCGATTTCTATGTTGTTGTTGATTAGAAAGTTAAAATGTAAACTAATTAGAAGAAAAAAATAAGACCTAGAATATAGAGTATTTCAGAACAAAGGGTGTAACAGGCTTGGAGGATTAGAGAATCTCCATTCGCGTCCCCCAACCATCCCCCAAAGCGATTTGGGGAACACTAGACTGTGCGCCCTAAAGGACAACTCAGTCTGGCGCGACCCAATAGAGTATCCGGCCCCCCGAGTCCATCCCCGCTATACATGGGTCATTGCAGGGACGCTAGATCAACTAAAAGTGATGCGGGTACCCACCTACGAGCGACCAAAGCCAACGCCATTGCCTCCCGCCTTTCTTTCACGACACGCCTTCACTCCCTCCCCTAACACCAGCTCTCAAATCGCCGGCCATTCCGATGGAATATTTCGCCTGCGCTGGAACCTAGAGCGACCACTGCCTAGTCATCCATTGGCACAACTTTTTGTTCACCGACTCAGCCCCGAACGCGGCGCCCTCTTCAAGTGTCCATCGTGCATTGAAGATATTCAGTCGCTTGTATGGTAGGTACCGCCGATCATGGGTCTTGCCTCCCTTTCCAGTGATGATTGCTTAAGATTTTATTTTTCTCATAGACATGGATAGCGACAACGAGATGATCCAACAAATCATTGAGGACAAGCAAGAATTCGACGCTGACCGATGGGAGCACATGTCAATCATCGGTTGCCACCAAAATATGCTTGATGACAGTCGAGCCGAAGAAGAAGGTGTTGCGTCATGGAGGTTCAAAGCCTGGAAGAAAGAAGTCCAAGCCACAATAGAGGTTGGAGGGACACACCATGCTCTACAACAACTACTTCGCTGACGAGGCAACACAAGTCAATAATTTTCAAAGTTGCTATCGTATGAGCATGGAAGTATTCACTGAAATTCTTCATGGCGTGAGAGAGTATGACGACTTCTTCAAGCTGAAGCACGACATCGTTGGCATGGCTAGTTTCTCGTCAATCTAAAAGTGCACAGCCGCCATGAGGATCCTTGCATATGGATCCCTTGCCGACTCATAAGATGACTTTTCACCTATGCATGAGTGAGTCCACTGCCATCGAATGCATGTATAAATTTTGTAGAGGCGTGGTTGAAATGTTAGGAAAAGACTATTTGAGAGGGTCAAATGAAACAAAGACGGCTAAGATCATGTCACAAAATAAAGTGAGAGGATTCCATGGGATGCTTGGAAGCATCGATTGGTTACACTGGATACTGCAGTGTGCTGCTAGAAGTTGTGGCACATCATGACTTGTGGATTTGTCATTCTTTTTTTAGCATGGTTGCATCCCACAATGACGTCAATGTGTGGATTGACTCTCTGGTGTTTGTGAAAGTTGTGGAAGGTCATGCTCCACCATGCAACTATGAGATCAATGGCAACTCATATGCCAAGGAATAATATTTAGCCGATGGCATCTATCCCAAATGGGCGACATTTGGCAAAAAAAATCCTGACGTCTCTAGGTCAGAAGAGTTGTCACTTTGCTGAGCATTAAGAGAGTTGCATGAAGGATGTCGAGTGGGCATTTGGTGTGCTCTAATCTAGTATCAAGACCAAATGTAGGAGGTGGTGCATGCTTGTGTGATCATGCACAACATGATCATCGAGAGTAACCGAAGACTCGAGTCAGGCATGTTGGTCCCTATGAGTGTGAGGGCCCTCTTGTGGATGTTGATCACAAGATGCTTGCACTTTTGCGGATTTCATCACCATGCCTACAGAAATCCGCGACTCAAATATTCATGTTGAACTTTAAAATGATCTCGTAGAGCATCTGTGGAGGATCAAAGGAGTCATCTTTGTTGCAGAGCCTTGATCTAGTTCAACTATTATTTGTTTTGTTTGTTGTTTGTTCTATTTTCATTGAATTTTTTTTGTAAAAGATATTTACCTCACCATTGTCGACCTTGGCTGTAGCATGTCACACATCTCCAGGGGCTTGTACTCGTCCAACCGCCACGCTCAAAGCATGGTACTCCTCCGGTGAGAGCACCCAAGTGTTCTTTCCTGGAAGACCAAAAGCACCAGAAGGCAACAACTCTTGGAACAATTCACCGTTAGTCTCAAAATAAAACTGATAGGCACGAAGTTGATTGTTCTACCTATACACACCCAAGAACTTGGTACTAGCCATATGGTTATCATCCAAATACTTACTTCCCATAATGACATTGCCCCGGGGCATCTCAATACTATGGAAATAAGCAATTTGGGTGACTAACCCACCACAACGGATATCACCTGAATTTGCTGACCTCTGTCGGCGGAAGTGCTGAATGAGAAGGGAACCAATGTTGACCTTGTGCACCATGTTGGGGTAGAGTGCACTGAAGATGACGAACACCTCGGGGCTAGCAATGGCCCCGATATCTCCCTTGTCGAAGATAGAATTCGCCAAGAAGGTGGCACTAGTAGGGGCTCTTCTGTGGTGCACCATTTTGGAACTCTGTGGCGCACGAACCCATGCGCCACAGAAAAGTGACATTTCTGTGGCAGACCAGGTAGTCATGCGCCACAGAAAACTTTCTGTGACGCACCCAGCGGTGGTGCGCCACAAATTTTTTTGATTTTAAAAAAAATGGCGGCCAGATCTAGATCTGGGGCCGCCGGAATTTCGCCGGATTGTTTTTTGAAAATTTTCGGAGGTCGCCGAAGGTGGGTGGCTGGGTGGGGTGGGTGGAGTAGGAGGAGGCCGGCCGAAGGTTGTTGGTGGGTGGGTGGTGGAGGAGGAGGAGGAGGTCGGCCAAAGGTGGGGGAGGAGGGGGTGGCCGGAGGAGGAGGAGGAGGTGGTGGTGGTTGTCGCCGGAGGAGGAGGAGGAGGTGGTGGTCGCCCGGAGGAGGAGGAGAATGTGGTAGCCGGAGGAGGAGGACGAGGAAGAGGAGGAGAAAGGGAAGTGGGAAGGAGGAGAGGAGGAGAAGGGGAAGTAGAAATTGAGGAGAGAAGGAGGAGGTAGAGAAAAGAGAGAGGGAGATGGAGATGGGCACCGCCGAAATTCAAATTTCAGCCTAAAAATTCGGTCGCGCATGTGCATTTGGTGCGCCACAGAAAAAAATCAATTTTTTTTTATTTTTGCAGGAAAAAATCTTGACTTTGCCGTAACTTTTTACTCTTTTGGAATTCGTTGATTCTGTAAATTTCTGAACGGCCATAGGTCGTTGAATTCGGATGTAGAATTTTCTCCCGGTCATTTTGATATATTATGTTTTTTTCCGAGTTCGTATGCAACCAGAAATCTAGTTTGAAGATTTCATGACTTTTTTTGCAATATACATCGGAATCCATGTTTTGCAATTTTCCCTACAGGTATACCACTTAGTATAAGTATAGTTCAAAGGATTTTTTTGAAGTTTTATAATTTTCTGTGATTTTTTGAACGCTAAAAAGGTGATCGGGGTGCATGGAAGGTTGGAAAATCTTCTGTGGTGCATGGAGCTCCATGCGCCACAGAAATCTTTCTGTGGCGCATCCAACTCCATGCGCCACAGAAATACTCAGAATTGGTCAACTTGGCCACGGGCCCACTAGATTTTTGTGGCTCATAGAGAGTTGGTGTGCCACAGAAATGTCAAATTCTGTGGCACATGGTGAGTTGGTGCGCCACAAAAATGCCAATATTTAATGGTGCACGTGCCTAGGTGCACCACAGAATTTTGTGTAGTGGCGCATGGTTATTTGGTGCGCCACCAAAAAATATTCCACCTATAGCTAGTTTCCTACTAGTGTGGTGAAGTAGCGAATGGCAGGGTCCTAGATGGTGGCGGTCTTCTTCCATAGATAGTTCATGTTCATGTGTACAGAAATACGTTGCGAGGCTTGTTGCACTTCCTGGACAACCTCCTCAGTAATATCAATTCCTCCATCAGTGGAGAACCCAAAGCAACCGCAAAATTCATCAAAAGTAAGGATATGCGGTGCACTGTTCAACCGAAAGCTCACAGTGGTGTCTCTCCCTAGGACGGCAAGGTCGTCGTGGAAGCTAGTGAGAAACTCGAGTGTGAAACGCTTGTAGGTGCCATAGCTGAGCGAGGAGAAGACCTCCAGACCGGCATTGCTTACCAACGAGGTGAAGTCGCTGTTGAGGCCTTGGCGGGAGAGAAACTCGTAGTCGAACCACTTTGTCGGAGCACTTTGCGATCAGATAAACGCTTGTACTTCTTGTTGAAGTCGGCCTCGGGTCCTTCCCTCTCTCTCCATGGCTTCTTCCGCGAGTCGGGGTGGCTACTCGAGCCACCTGCACGACTGGTCGAGCTCTTGCGGAACACACGGCTAAAGTTCATTGTGCTGAAAAAATTCATAGCAAAAGTATATGCATTAGGTTTATATGGTATTGTACAACGATTACAGATACACACTTTGAACGCGAACATGTACAATCAACAAGAAATTTCAAAAAGTATGAAGTGATCTAGGTATCCAATATAAGAGATTCAACCGTTGATTGCTTCAAATAATAAATGGATAGGGTGAGAAACGTACCGATGTGAAGAATCCCCAACTCAAACGAACGAAATCGGCAAAGAATTGATGATTCTAGGAGATTAGGGCTTCAGTTTTTGAGAGAAAGAGAAGAGAGAATGGATGGTTTGGGAATTTCCCAGCCATCCCCCGTCGTCTTGACGAAGCCGAACACTCGGTACGGGCGAGCGGTACGGGACAAACCCGCCCGTACCGATGGTCACCACCGTTGGATACGTCGGTCGGGTTAAGATTACATACCTGGATCTGGTACGATTGGATGGTACATTCGCATACCCCCGTACCGATGTTCGATAAACTTACGAGTTCCTCTGACGAGTTTTCGAAGTCGGGAGGCTGAAACTAGTACGGGCGGGTGGTACGGACGGATCTCACCGTACCACTGTCCGCTAAAGTTACAACCAATTTTGACAATTATCGTGAGAAGACTCTGGTTTGTGATACGATCGGGTGGTACGGTCGTGGTACAGTCGTACCCTGCCGTACTGACATCTGTTAAAGTTACTGCATCATAATCCTTGTTTCCCTTCTCCTTCTAATCTCTAGGTTTAGTCTTTTTCATCGAGAGTTTGTACAAAACCTCAAAAATAAGCATATTTTATTATTGAAAACCCAATGACTAAAAAGAAATAAACAAAATACTATAAGAACTTAAATTAAGTTGAAAGAAAAAGATCGGTTGACTCCCATCAAGCATTTTATTCGAGACTCGCCCGTGGTTTCAAGTATATTTTAGATTAGTGAAACTTCTTGTAAGTTGCCCACTGTCAAATACATTTACCTTTTCGGTGCGCTTAGAAGGTGGTAAATACTTGACATCTTCTGGCTTCTTCGGGAAGTATCGAGTAATTTGATCATCATATATATTGAAGACTATCTTCCCGCTAGTGCAATCAACGTTTTCTCCTGCAGTACTCAAAAAAGATTTCCCTAGTATAATAGATAGTTTATGATCATGACGCATATCTAAGATTATGAAGTCAGTGGGTATGACATGTTTATCAATTCTAAGCAAACCACCTTCTATCATCCCACAAGATTCTTAGTTGTTTTATCCGACATTTGAAAAGTAATGGATGTAGGATAATACTCTTCTAGGCCTAATTTCTTATAAAGGTCATATGGCATAATACTAACACCTGCACCTAGATCACATAGAGCATTATGTATACTAATTTTTCCTATTGAACAAGTAATGGTAGGTATGCCAGGATCACCTAGTTTAGCTGGGAGTTTATCTCCATAGCTAGTCATTATGACCACAGTTGTAGTTACTTTCTTTTTTCTATTAAGAAAATCTTGAAGGAATTTAGTATATGTGGGAACTAATATAGCATCTGCTAATGGAAGTTCTAAACAAAGTTTACCAAGAGCATCAGCAAAAGCATCATAAAGGTGTTAATAAGGAAGATCAACCTTCATTGTATTAGGATAAGGAAGATCCCTAGTAGGTATCTTTCGTGCTGGCTCTGGCTCCTTTGGTTTTGACTTCTTCTTAGCCTTCTGCTTCTCTAGCTTCTTTTCTTTGGATATTATTTCTTATTAATCCTTCTCACGATTTACCCCAATTTCTTCTCTTGGGTCTACCGTCTCGGTGTCAGAATCATACACCTCATCTTGATTCTCAGTATTTTCTTCTAGGTTCTCTCTCGAGGCATCTTTCTTATTTCTTCGTTCTTCAAGAACAATATCATGTTGTGGATCGACGAGGTCATTCTATTCTTGGGTCATTCTTTCCATTTATTTGGCTTTACGAGCCTGCTCTTCTTGATATCAAACGAGACTTGTAGGTTCCTGCGTTTGTGTACCTCGTCTTGTAACCACATTCGTAGAAATAGCTTTAGTAAAATATTTTTGACTTAAAATCAAAGCTTGAGCTTTAGCTATTTGGTCACATTGTACTTGAACCATATCAAGATGTCTGCTTAAGTGTTTAGTTGCGTGACTTAAATCTTCTAGTGTTCATTCTAAAGCATTTATATCGCTCTTATAGAGCGTGAGTTGTCTAAATATTAGCTCTTTAAACTCAGTTTGTTGATACCAGCATTTTTTCATTTCCATGTCAAGATCATTCTCAACTACCATAGCATGTAGTTCATTAGTCTTGCTTTCAATTCCTATCTTAGTTGGTATACCTTTTTCTTTCACTGATTTTTTTACCGCATGCATAAGTTCGGGGGTTATAAAGAGCATATCTTTCTTCGATTCAACCTCACATAGGGGATTGTATTGCTCATCATTCAAGGCTCTCTCGGCGAAAAGATTTATTGCCTCCTTGTAGGTTAATGAATTTATAGTTCCTCCTGCACATGCTTCAACCATTTTATTAGATTCATCATTAAGACCACCATAAAAAAATTGTAAAATCACGTGGTCCATAAAACCATGGTTGCGAACCCTCATAAGTAATCCGGATAATCTTCCCCAAGCTTGAGCAAAGATTTCTCCAATATTTTGAAAGAAAATTTTAATCTCCCTTTTACCTGCATAGTCTTATAGAAAGGATTAAATCTATTCATGACTTCTTTAATGCAGTCTTTTCAGCTAGCAATAGTATTTCTTATTCAATGCCCTTAATATCAGGATAAATGATAGGATTTTTTGCAACTTACGTTGAAGGAGTTCCATATTATCCTAAGGTTTTGCTAGACCCAACTGCCTTAGCGGTGATGGATAAGTTTTCTATCAAAGTATTTAAACTGTTTACGTCTACATCACGTGAATTAGCTATCACGTGAATTAGCTAGATTTTGAATAACTTCCACACGTCTAGAGTCTGGTACTCGATCAATAAAATTTGGTAGATAAACTCTACCTGAGCGTGTAGAACCTCTGTCCTCAACAGAGATCATCAAAACTTCCAGGTGTCAAGAAACAAACACCCAGCGCTTAGCTCCTCGGTAACGGCGCCAGAAAATAGCTTGATGGCCTGCAAGAACACAGGGTCATTCGTGCGTATTTTCGTGGAAGTATTATTTCCAATTTTTATATCGTGTCCAACAAGGAGCGTAGGAGGATGTTTATCTGCAGTGTTTTTGTCGCACCCAAGGTGTCACAAGTCTTAGATGAATTGACTGCAAGAATTGAAATGAAAAATGGTGAATGTAAAGGTTTTGAAATGTTGATAATGCAATAAAGTAAAGTGCATAAAATTAAACAAGTGATAAGAAGTAAACGAGTTTCTGCAGATGGAAAGGTAAGTGTTGGGGGGATGACCCCCGGTATGCCAAAGGCATGCCAAACCGGATGGCTTGTGCCGTCAAGATACCGGTTTAATGTTCGTACCGGAACCTAAGGATAAGAGTTTAGCTAAGTGGAGCTAAGCCGGTATCCCCAAGAGGGGTATACCGGAACCCGGTAAAGAAGATACCGGAAAGGAGAGCCTGTCGGCAGGACTGGTCAAAGATTCTCTCCAGAGCTAGAAGACAAAGATGAGCTAAGCAAAGTAACTTTAGACGAAGGGCTGACGATAAAGAGAAGGGTGACGGTCAAAGAAGCTCGGAGGACGTCGGCGCCCCCGATTAAAGAGGACTCCGGTGTCATCTATGATTAAAGTAGCTTTGTAAAGTAGTTTGTCTAGTCAAAGATGCCATTAGGGTTTCTTCCAAGTGTAAGCCACCCTCTCCCCTATATAAGGAGAGGGAGTACGCCTCCTACGTGCGCGAGACCACGAGATAGCTCGTGTACCGAGAAACTTGTAACCATGTTGAGATCAATGAAGCTAGCGATCTAGTAAAGAGTTCTTCCTCTTGTCTCTCTTCTTGCATACCGGCCTTTGGTTGTGTTCTTGAGGAAAGCATCCGGAAGTTCTTCCCAACTACTCGCAAACCCTCCCCCAAATCCTCATACGTCCATTCGGCCCCAACTTAAGCCATCCTATGGCATCTGCTCGTTCACCACGACGACAGTTGGCGCCCACCGTGGGGCATGAAGTGGCGCATGCTGGAGTACACATTCGGGCGGGCCTCCTCGAGTTCGCCGGCGAGCGGACGGTGTCTGCGCTCGTCCAGAGCTTCTACTCCATCGATTTCATCAACGACAACGCGGGCTGCTTCGCCAACGGCGGCATCTTCCCCAAGAACGGCCGCATCATCGAGTTCGGCAGCCACCGCATCTACTTCGGCACCGTCCCCGTACGCCAGCGCCTCTCGCCGGTGCCGGTGGCACCGGACCCGCCAAGATGGCTCTGTGCTGGTCGCGCCGCCGGCAGCGTCGAGGTAATGATGACCGGTGTGGCTGGTGCAGGAAAGGAGGTTGCGGCTGAAGGTGCTGGTCGCGCGGTTTCGACCCGTGCGGCTAAGCCACCGCTGGAGCGCGACGCAGGCGCGGCGGGAGCATCTTCCGCGCCACCGGCAACGCCTCTCCAAACGGCGATGAACGCGCCGGCAACCCCCATCGCGCGGAACATCGACCCGGCAGCGGCTCGAAGCGGAGCTGGAGGCGCAGCGCCCGAGGATACTCGAGAGCGGCAAAGACGTCGTCAAGGCGCAGCGCGAGCTGAACCTAACCGTACGTGAGTATAACGCTGCCCATGGCTTTGCTTCTGTTAGCGCTCATGCTGCTAGGATACCGGAAAACCGGCTTAAGGCTCGCAATCTAGATCGGGATTTGCGTAAGGAAGTTCTTACCGGCAAAAGTACCTCTGCATCTATTAGCATTGTGGAGAAACCTAAGTACAAGGATCTGTGTGATTCGCTTACCGGAGAGGCTCTGGCAAAGCAACAAGAGCGTGTCAGAGAGCTGCTAGATACTGTGGAGCAGCAGAACGCTGAGCAGCTGGCTAAGCTGAACAAGGCTATAGCCTCGAAATCCGCGCGTTCAACAAAGAATGCCGGAAGCAAGTCCCATGGGCAGGCCTCGTCCCCCATCCGACGTAAGAAAAGAAAAAGAAGTGAACGCACGGCAGATGATCGTGTATGATCCGGTCCTTGCCGGTAAACAAAAAGCCGGGCAACACGATGCCGGTAGAAAAAGCCAAGGGGCGTAACGAGGCTACGCCAAGGAAGGCTATGCCGGAAACAATCATGCCGGTAGACATGAAACCGGGCAAAACTATCCGGCTGCAAGGGCAGCGTACGATGATGATGAGGAGGAGATGCCTCCGCCAAGGTACCGGCAGGCAAGGGCCGCGGCACCAGAACGTTACGATGAAGCCGATTCTAACAGACCGGCAGCATACCGGAACCCGTTGGGGGAACGCTTGGGAGAAAGATACTTACCGGAACGGGATGCGAGGCACCGTCTGGATAGAGTGTACCTGTCGGAAATGATCGAGGAGGAAGGTCCTCCAGGTCCAAAGTGCTTTGGCCCAAGAATCATGAGAGAAAAACCACCAGTTCGCAACTTCACGTTGCCCCGTGACACAAAAACATACGATGGCACTACGAAGCCGGAAGATTGGCTCGCGGATTACGTGACCGCGGTATACGTCGCAGGCGGTGGAGGAACCGTAGGAGGAGGAGGAAACCGGCGTTGGGCCGTGAGGATCATACCATCGTTTGCGGTTGGACCGGCAAGAATCTGGCTAAACAACTTGCCGGCAGGAAGCATAAATGGCTGGCTGGATTTTGAGGAGGCTTTTGTGAGCAATTTCAGTAGCACCTATCAAAGGCCAAACAGGCCGCAGCAGCTTGCTCTATGCGTGCAACGCCCGAACGAAACAGACCGGGATTATCTGGCCCGGTGGAACACCACGAGGAACTCTTGTGAAGGGGTAATCGAGGCACAGGCCATTGCTTGGTTTAGCAGTGGGTGCAAAAGAGGTTCGCCGTTGTGGCAAAAGCTGCAGCGGAACATGCCAACAACGTTGGCAGAGATGATACGTGTAGCGGATAACTATGCGTTGGGAGACCCAACGCAGCCGGCAGTGCAACCTGAACCGGAACAACAACGCCAAGAGCAACACCGGGACAACCGGAACAACAAGAGGAGGGAAGATTTCCCGGATCGAAGGTATGGCTCGCAGCAAGTTGCTGCTGTGCAGGAAAACTCTGATGCCGCGGCAGCCGCAGGCAAAGAACCGGATCGCAGCCATGGGCGGGTCCAAAGAAACAAGTGGGTGGAAAAGAAACCCCGGGTCCGTAAAAGAAACCGGCAAGAACCCGCAAAATACACCATGGAAGCTGCCATGGACCAAACCGTGCCGGTGGCACACACCGAATCCGGCACACCCATCAAACCATCCGACGAAGGATTGTACCTGGACCAAGTACTTGATGGAAAAGGGGCGGTAAAAGATGCCCAAGGGCGAGGAGGCAATGCAATGATGCCACCACCGGACATGCCGCGGCAAAGCAACAGCTACCGCCACCACCGCCGCTTACCGGGCCAAACGCTTTACCGGTGCAGCCAAACCGGCAGCAGCATAACCAGCAAGTTAACCGGGTGGAACAAGATGATAACCAGCCACCTCCACCGGCACCTTTAGGCCGGAATGTTTACGAAGACCCGCATCTGTGCTGTGTTGTTTTTGTTACTGAGCCGACAGACAGGCAAAGTATGCATCGCCGCTCCATGGAAGTAAATGCTGTGATGCCGGCAGTGCCCAGATACATGCAGTGGTCCAACCAGGAAATTGCTTGGTCGATCAAGGATCACCCCAAAATCATGCCGAATCCGGGTGGATATGCTCTTGTTGTGGACCCAATCATGAAAGGGCCGCAAACTCGAGTGAAGTTCAGCAAGGTGCTGATAGACAATGGCAGCAGCATCAACATCATGTACAAGCACACCATGCATACGCTGGGCATAACAGAAAACATGCTTCAGCCAACGCGCACAACGTTCCACGGGATCGTTCCGGGTTTGTCCTGCGCACCGGTTGGAAAAGTCCGGGTGGACGTGTCGTTTGGAGGACGTGACAATTGCCGGGTTGAGAACCTGGAGTTTGAGGTGGTGGACTTAGATAGTCCGTACCATGCTTTGCTGGGGAGACCGGCACTGGCGGCCTTCATGGCCTCGACCCACACGGCGTATCTCAAGATGAAGATGCCGGCACCTCGTGGACCTCTGGACCGTGGTGGGAAACTACAAGGTCTCGCCGGAAACAGCGTCTCGCCGGATCGAACCTAGCGGAATCGCTGGTGATCGCGGAGGAAAAGAAAAGAATGCAAACAGACGTTGCGCCGGCTCGGCCCTCACGCGCTGAGCTTAGCGGCAATGAGTGCAAGTCCGAGCGCTCCGGCGTTCAAACCGTCAAAGGAAACAAAGGACATTGTGCTGGATCCGGCTTACCCGCAGCGCACCGTTCGTATCGGTGCCGGCCTCGATCAAGCATAGGAAAGCGCGCTCGTCGCCTTCCTCCGTGAGAATCGGAATATCTTTGCCCGGTCAATCGAAGATTTGGTAGGTGTTCCGAGGGAGCCGGCTGAGCACTCCTTGAACGTTCGGAAAGATGCCAAGCCGGTGCGACAACCCTTGCGCCGGTTCGCTGAAGATAGAAGAAAGATCATAGGAGAAGAGGTAACCAAACCGCTTGTTGCCAAATTCATTGTGGAGGTCACGCACACATAGTGGCTGGCCAATCCGGTGATGGTTGAAAAGAAGAAAGATGAGAACCTGGAGGCAAAAGCTCCGAAGGTGTGGCGCATGTGCATCGACTACACCAACCTGAACAAGGCTTGCCCAAGAGATCCTTTCCCTTTGCCACGAATCGATCAAGTGATTGATTCAACCGCCGGGTGTGAGTTGTTGTCCTTCCCGGATGCCTATTCCGGTTTCCACCAGCATTCCCTTGAAAAAGGAAGATCAAATAAAAACTGCGTTCATTACCCCACACGGGGCTTACTCGCTATATCACTATGCCTTTTGGTTTGCGCAACGCCGGTGCAACGTACCGCGCCGTATGCAAAAATGCTTGTTTGATCAAATCGGAAAGAATGTGCAGGTGTATGTGGATGACATCGTGATAAAAACTAAGGTAAAAGATACCCTGATCGATGATCTCCGGCAAACGTTTGATAACCTAAGGAGGTTCCGGATGAAACTCAATCCGGCAAAATGTACCTTCGGTGTTCCTCGCCGGCAAGCTGCCGGGTTTCCTCGTCTCAAGCCGAGGCATTGAGGTCAATCCGGTTAAGATTAGGGCAATCGAAAGAATGACAATACCACAGGATCTGAAGGACATACAAAAGTTTACCGGAAGCTTAGCATCGCTAAGCCGGTTCATAAGCAGGTTGGGAGAAAAGGCCTTGCCGTTGTATGCCTTAATGAGAAAATCCGATAAGTTCGTCTGGACCCTCAGTGCGGACGCAGCATTCAAGGAGCTGAAAACGATGTTAGCTACCGCGCCAATATTGGCTTCGCCGTTGGAAAGAGAACCGATGTTGTTATACATAGCAGCAACCAACCGGGTCGTGAGTGTTGTTGTGGTAGTAGAAAGAGAAGAGGAAGGAAAACCGTCCGCAGGCCGGTATACTACCCGAGCGAGGTGCTCTCCCTCTCAAAGCAAAACTACCCGCACTTCCGTAAAATGACCTATGGCGTGTTTATGGCCGCCACAAAGCTCAAGCACTACTTCGAGGAACATCCTATGAAGGTGGTGAGTGAAGCACCCATCTCTGACATCATGTGCAACAAAGACGCCAGCGGCCGGATTGCAAAATGGGCGATCCAGATATCACCATACGTACCGGTGTATGAAAGAAGAGATGCCATAAAGTCACAGGCTTTGGCTGATTTCCTTGTTGATTGGGCGGAGATGCAATACAAACCGCCGGATCAGAAGATAGAGTACTGGAAAATGCACTTTGATGGATCCAAGCTCAAGGAGGGCCTAGGTGCCGTGTGGTGCTTACTTCACCAAAGGAGACCACCTCCGGTATGTTTTGCAAGTACATTTCAGGGCATCGAACAATGTCGCTGAATATGAAGCTTTGATCCATGGGCTTAAGGTCGCAAAAGAAATCGGTGCACACCGGATCATTTGCTACGGCGATTCAGATCTTGTGGTACAGCAGTGTTCCGGAGATTGGGATGCAAAAGATGCCAACATGGCCTCGTACCGGTTTCACGTGCAAAAGATTGCCGGATTCTTCGAAGGTTGTGAGTTTCACCATGTACCGCGTGCAGAAAATGAAGCTGCGGATGCTTTGTCCAAGATAGGCTCATCCCGACAAGAAATTCCTCCCGGAATAGCCTTGGCACACCTGAGGATACCATCAATCAAGCCAAGTCCAGAGTCGGAATCAATTTTTGTACCGGAGTCACACGTGGTGCCCATGGATATCGATGAAGGGAACCCGGGATTGCTCCGGCAAACCCGGGACCGCTCCGGCAAGCTCGGGACTGTTCCGGTAAGCTCGGGACCGCCGTACCCATACCGGAAGAAATGATGCCGGTGGATAGCATGGAGATAGATGCACCGGTGTTTTTGGTTTGAGAGATACCGTCATGGGCTAAACCTATTAAGGAATTCCTAATCAACGGCACCTTGCCTAGCCGACGAAAATGAATCAAGGAGAATCCAAAGAAGGTCCAAAGCTTACACATTCATCAATGGTGAGGTGTACAAGAGAAGCGTTACCGGTGTCCTTCAAAGATGTATGGAACCGGAAGAAGGGAAAGAGATGCTTGAGGAAATTCATCAAGGAGAATGTGGGCACCATGCCTCATCAAGGGCGCTGGTAGCAAAAGTGTTTCGGCATGGGTTTTACTGGCCCACTGCTTTGGAGAACGCTGAGGATTTGGTAAGAAAATGCAACGGGTGCCAGAGGTACGCCAAGCAAAATCATACCCCAGCGTCCGGTTTAAAGACAATACCGCTAACATGGCCGTTTGCTGTTTGGTGCCTTGACATGGTTGGCCCATTCAAGACTCGTAAGGAGCAAGCATGACTCACATCTTGGTCATGGTGGATAAGTTCACCAAATGGCTAGAGGTAAAACCTATCGCAAAGTGTGATGGGCATACAACCTGTGAAATTCTTGAAAGATGTCATCTTGCGGTATGGATACCCGCACAAAGATCATCACCGACAATGGAACCAACTTTGCTCAAGGTGAGTTCAAAAGGTTCTGTGAGGATAAGAATATCCGGTTGGATTTGTGCTCGGTGGCACACCCACAAGGCAACGGCCAAGTGGAAAGAATGAATGCTTTGGTACTCTCCGGTATCAAACCCAGACTCATTGACGCAAAGGGAAAAAGCACCGGGTGTTGGCTTGATGAGATACCATCGCGGCCGTGGAGTATAAGAACAACCCCAAACCGGTCTACCGGATACACTCCGTTCTTCATGGTCTATGGAGCGAAGCGGTCATACCAACCGACATCATCCATGATTCACCAAGAGTACAGCTCTATACCGAGCAAGAGGTCAAAGAGGCCAGAGAAAATGATGTGGACTTGCTAGAAGAAGCAAGAGAGCTAGCTTTGGCAAGAACAGCCATTTACCAACGAAACCTCGTACGCTATCATGACCGGAAAGTCAATCCAAGAGTTTTCCGGGAAGGAGATCTTGTGCTTCGCCTAGTGCAGCGCACTGAAGGCCGGCATAAGCTCTTGCCACCTTGGGAAGGTCCCTTCATTGTAAGCAAAGTGCTTCACAATGATGCATACTACCTAATTGACGCACAGGAGTGGAAAGAAGGAAAGGCGGACAAGTCCGGAGAGGAGAGCAAGCGTCCATGGAACATAGCTCTGTTGCGTCCTTTCTACTCTTGAAGTGGTGGTGTAAGAAGTTCCTTTTTTGCACCTTATATGCTATGAATAAAAGATGCCGGAACATCGAATGAGTCTCGGGGACTACCCCAATAAGATTGCATGTAACTTGTCTATTTTTTCAGTTTACCGGTTGCTTATTGAATGTTTTATCTTTCCGGTTTAGTAGTGTGCTAAATCCTACCGGAGTCTTCGACTCTGCTGTTGTCCGCAAACCGGCTTCATGGCAAGCAAGATAAACCGGTAGGGGATAAGCACATGAACTGCAAGAAGGGAAAGCAGGAAAGAACAATCCGGAAAATTTAACTAACCCCGGTCAAACCGGTTTTTTGCAAAATTTCAAAGTTATTTCTAAGTTCAAGAAGATGTTTGTTTGGTGAAAGAACCTTGTGCTCATACGCCAAAGAACGCCCAGAGAAGGCAGGCAGAGCCAAGGCAAAAGAACCAAGTATGCATCAAATTGGATGCGGAAACAATTGGGAAATCTTTGCGGTGCAGGATAAAAGCAAAACCAAAAGCAAATGTGCTAAAGCAAACTTAAGATAATTAGCTACCGGTATAACTTACCGGCAGAAAATGTTGTACCACAACCAAAAGCAGGTTTAAAGTTTTACATCATAGACCCCGGCATTCCGGGGCAGAATTTAACGAACATTGTTTCAAAGTAAACAGACCAACAGGCACAGCAGAACACATATCATAGAGAATCATCACGCAGCGGGGCTTCCGGAGGAGCATCGCCGGCATCAGCGTCGTCCAGGAGCTCTTCTTCGGCTTCATCCTCCTCCTCGTCGAGATAGTCCTTGACGCCAGGAGGGGGAGGGATGAAGGTGCGCATGTCGGCATACTCCGCAATGCGGTACGCGCGATCCTGCCGCTTAGCGGAGAGGATCGGGTCCAGATCGGTTTCTGCGTCTTCGCGCACGCCGGTAAGGGCGTCCCGCATCGAGCTCCGGGTACCGGGAGCAGGCAACGCGGAGGGCGGAGTCCGCGCCGGCGCGGGCAGCAGAGCACTGCCACTCGCGGATCCTCCTGCCGCCACCCTTAAGACGATCGCTGATGAGGGAGAAGGTGTCCGGCACCTCTTCGCCAGGCCATAAGGTCCTGAAGAGCTGGGTAGCTACATCAGGGATGTCCGATAAATTGCGGTCTATGGCGCGCATATGGGACACCCGCGCGCTAAGCGCGACTCGCATGGTCGTTGGGCGTCCATGGCACGTTAAGATCCGCTCGGCCTTGGTCCTTGCGGCGCGCGTCCACCTTCTTGACGGCGTACCCCTGGGAGTCCGGAAAGAGGCCTGTGTAAAGAAAGAAAAAGGTCAAGGAAGAGAAACCGGAAAGAAAAGAGACCGGAAAGAAAAGAGTCCGGAAGAAAAGAGAGACCGGAAGGAAAGATAACGGGAAGAAAATGGGGTCGGAGGAAAAAAGGCTTATATGCGTAGTCAAAGTGTAAAATAAAAGAACTTACGATGGGCGAGGGCGTCGGTCTACAGGATCAACCGATCGCATTCCTTATGCTCCTCCTCCAGCCGTGCGGCCTTCTCCTCGCAGCCTTCCGGGCCTTGGCCGCCTCCTCCAGCCTCAGCTAGCAAAGACCACGTTGGCGTTGCCGGCGTCCCTCCGTAGCCTCCTCCATCTTGGCCGCTGCGTCAGCCGCAGCGGCTTCGAGGGCCTTGGCATGGTCAAGCCCCGGTTGGATGAGCTGGGTCTTGAGCTTCCGGTGGCTGGTCTCGAGGGCATCCACCTCCTCCTTATGCTGCCGGATGAGCTGGTCCTTCTCCCCTGCAACCGGAAAAGAAAGTGTTAACAAAGTTATACTAGTAAAAATGGAGAAGAAACCAAGTTTAAAGGAAAAAGGAGAGAATCGTACGTTGGGCGGTGGCCAGCCGCTCCTTGAGAGCATCGATGGAAGCTTCCGGGATCACCGTTAGCAGAAATTAAGAATATTAGCGAAATTAAGAATGGAAGCTTCCGAATCACCGGTAAGGAAGATGCTCGGCAACACAAAATTTACCTTGGCACTTGTCGTGTGCCTCAGCCGAGCTCCCGATGCTCCCACAGAAGCTCCTCGAAGAGGGCCTTCCGAGCGTCAGCCGTGAGCTGTTCAAGAAAAAGAGGTTAGTAAAGTTTTGCGCTAAGAACAAGGTTCTTAACCCGAAACTCGGGGACTGGCAGTGCCGGTTTTGCGCTAAGTTTTTAAGATAAGTTTGCGCTAAGAACAAGGTTCTTAACCCGAAACTCGGGGACTGGCAGTGCCGGTTTTGCGCTAAGTTTTTAAGATAAGTTTGCGCTAAGAACAAGGTTCTTAACCCGGAACTCGGGGACTGGCAGTGCCGGTTTTGCGCGTTTTAAGCTAAGTTTTGCGCTAAGAACAAGGTTCTTAACCCGAAACTCGGGGACTGGCAGTGCCGGTTTTGCGCGTTTTAAGATAAGTTTTGCGCTAAGAACAAAGTTCTTAACCCAAAACTCGGGGACTGGCAGTGCCGGTTTTGCGCGCTTCTAAGGGAAATTGTGTGCCAAGAAGAAGCTACTTAACCCGAAACGCTGGATCGGCAAGCGTCGGTTTCACGCTAAATTTTAAGTTAAGTTTCGCGCTAAGAGCTGCGCTCTCACCACAAAACTCGGGGACTGGGAAGATAGACAAGAGAGAAACCGACATGAAACTAAAGAAAAGATAAAACAAAGCCGGAAACGAAGAAACCGGTTAAGATTGAGACAAGTTAGCAAAACATACCATCAGATTGTTCGTGGAGTCGTACCACGCGCCGTCAAGCTCTTTAACGGCGCCGCGAAGCCGCATAAAGTGCTCCTCGGAAGACCGGTTCCCGACAGGTCAGGTGCCGGCAGCTCTGTCCCTGCCCGGGCCGCGGGTCGCCGGAGTCATGTCCGCGGCGTTCCACCTTTGGGCATAGGGCGAAGGTGCCCCGTGTCGCGGCCTTGGCGCTTGAACTCTGTGATGCGGCCAAGGAGGCCGGTGGCCTTCGTGGCGGCATCTTTGGCGGCCTTGGCGACGTGCAGCACCAAGGGCTGCTGGCCGCCGGAAGGGGCGCTGGAGGCCGTCGCCTTCCCCTTGATGAGCTTGGAGGTCTTGGGCGGCGGCGCAGATGCGGCCCCGAGGGGCTTGGCGCGAGGAGCACCCGCGGCGGCATCGGAGGGAGCGTGGAGACGGAGGAGCGCTGGGTGCATCACCCGGTTTGGAGCCTTCCGGCGCGGAAGACTCCGGCGCGGAAGTTGTTGTTTTTTCAAGGACGGGAGGAGCTGGAGGCTCCGCCCGCGCGGCAGCTTCTTCTTCGCCGGCGCCAATGTTGCTGGCGCCGGTATCCCGGGTCTCTGGAGGGAAGGAAGGATCCTCCTCCGTGCGGTGATCTGATGATGAAGGGGCCGCACGCCCCGAATTTGTTGTGCCCCCCGAGAGGGAGGCAGAGATGTTGCCGGCACCAGGCGGTGCCGGGCTTGAGCGAGGAGGAGGGGTTGAAGTCCTTGCGGAATCTTCAGAACCCGATGGCCTTGGGCCAAGCTTGAGCGCGGGGCTGAGAAAAAGAAAGGAAAACAGTTGGAAAAAGCAACCGGAAAAAGAACTTGGCAAAAAAGAGGCAAGCCGGAAAAAGAGTAACTTACCCGGAAGAGGTTGGCATCGCCTTGCGCCCGTAGCGACGCATGCCCACCTGCTTCTCCCCCGTGGGCTCGGTCCGGAAGCGCTTGGAGGGGCGGGCTCTGGCCGGCACCGGCATCAGATGCCGGCTGCTTGTTCTTTTGGCCCTGGGCCATCAGCTTGTCCACGAACTCGGAGCCGGCCTCGGCGCGCAGGGGCGGCACGCGCTCATGGATCTATGAATTAAGTTTGGCTAAGAAGCAATTCTCAGGAAAGCGGTAACGGAAGGTAAAAGAAACCGGAAAAGAAAATACCTCGAGTGTGGTCAAGTCGTCAGCGGACCCGGTTGGCTTTGGCGGAGACCGGCCAAGGTGCGCTGCCGGAGTCTTACCCATCTTCAAATCCTTCCAGAAAATGTAAGGATCCGGATCAAAGGAGTCAAGGGCGCGAGGCTGGCAAGGTCCACGCCGCTCTGCTTCAATGAGGGGGAAGCGGTCCTTGGCCTGAAACAAGAAAAAAGTAAGATTAGCAAGAGCAGTAAAGCTACCGGCCAAAAACAACCCCAGCCGCATAATCCCTTACTTCTTGGGTCGGAGGATTATCGCTGCCGAGAGGAAGGAGGCCCCATTCCCAATCGTAGGGCATAGCAAGCTTGGCAAATCTGCTTAGCCTTGCGAACGACATCCCTTGTGCTAAGAGGACGGCCTCGTGATCTTGGTAGGATCGCCCGGGCCATACATCTCGCTCATCCTATGTGCGCGGCGCTTTAAAGGAAGCACCCGCGCGAAATAAAAGTGCGGATGATGTCATCCGAGCAGATCTTGGTCTCCTTCTTCAAAGAGGTCGAGAAGCGTACCACCCGGCTGGTTTCGGCCGTGATCCGACTTCGGGTTGTAGCTCCGAGCTGGTCCCGCTGGGGGGCCCGCTCGAAGGGAGGAAGATCGATGAGATCGGCGCGGCCGGTGTTCTTCACGTAGAAGAAAGTCCCTTGCCACAACCGGCAAGATTCGAGGCCGGAAAACTAAAAAAGGGGCTCCCTGACGGGAGCCGATAATGCAAGACCCGCACTGAACGGGGGGCTTGGGTTTAGGAATATCCTTGCCCTGAACGGAATTAATCCGAAGAGCAAAGAAGCGGGCAAACGTCTCACGAGTGGGACGAATGCCGATATAGGCCTCCATGAAGGTGGCGTAGCAAGAGAGGTAGAAAATGGCGTTGCCAGGAAGGTGGTGAGGTTGGAGTTTGTAAAAATCTAGAAACTCCCGGAAAAAAGGGGAGGCAGTGAAGGCCGAAGCCACGCTCAAAGTGAGCAAGAAAGACAACATATTCGTCATCTTCAGGATCCGGTTCGATTTCGCCATCCGGAATCCGGCAAGAAACTCCTTCCGGAATCCGTCGAGACCGGTATAACCAATCGATCTCGAATTCGGTAACACTGGAACCCATCCAGGCTCCGCGGGTGATTGGGGCAGGCTCCTCGCCGGAAGATTGGCTGGAGCTGCTAGAGGTTGCGCTACCGGAAGCTTGGCTAAAGCTACCGGACTCTAGGTGGCCGCCGGACTCTTGATGGCTACCGGATCCCCGCCGATTGCCGAATCGGTCTCCATCGGATCTGAAGCCGTTGATTCACCGGGAGATGGCCTACGGCGCTTGAGAGAAAGGGAAGAAGAAGATGCAGAGGAGGATTCCTCGCCAGACATTGCAAGGGGAGGCGAAAAAACAAGAATCCCAGACTTGAACCCCGCGTGAAGATCTACGAGTAAGAAAAAAACCAAAGAAAAAGAAGAAATAAGAACACCAAAGACCCAAGATCTGGAAAGCAAACAGAGGACGAGTGAAACGAGATTGGTACCAACCTTAAGCGGCGGAGTCGCTGAGGGAAGCGTTTGCTGGCGGCGGAGCGGACCTGCGGCCGCCGGAGAGCACCGTCGACGGCGAGGCGGAGAAGCTTGCGAAGAAGCACGAATGCGACGGGAGCACTGAAGTTGCGGCCGAAGATCTCCGCGCAGCGAAGTCCGGCGGAGGCAGGGCGTGAGTTCGCCGGGCGCCGGAGCTTGAAGGAGCGACGGCGGACGGAGAGCGGCGGAGGCGTAAAGGCGTGAAGCTCTGTGCGCGAGGAAGTGGAGAATGCGAAGAAGACGAAGAAGAAGGGGCGGTTCTGTTTATAAAGAAGAGAGAAGGTGGGCAGGAAACCGCTGGGCCGCGGCGGTTCGCCTCGCGGCCCACGACGGTTCGCGCCTTGGGCCGCCACGTGGCGAGGGAATACACGCGAAGAAATACGGAGCCACACGGAGGCGCACACGGGATCCCGAAGAGGTAGTGGGATCAGCTGCGATGCATTAAATGAGCGCGCGGGAGTCGAAGGGAAGTGACCCCTGACACTGGCGCGTCAGTCACAGTGCGCATGTCTCTGACAGGCGCGGGGCCCGAGATATTCTCGACGTCGCCGAGGAAGTATTAAATGACTAAGATGCCGGAGGATAAGATACCGGATAACACCTTAAGAAGAAGAGGTAGCGATGATCTGAGCAAAGATGCCGGATCCAAGCCTAAAACCGGATAGATTAAACCGGTATCCTAAAAAGAAAGAACCCGGCATGGTCTGTTGGATAGGATCCGCCAGACTATACCAGCTTCGGGGACTAATGTTGGGGGGATGACCCCCGGTATGCCAAAGGCATGCCAAACCGGATGGCTTGTGCCGTCAAGATACCGGTTTAATGTTCGTACCGGAACCTAAGGATAAGAGTTTAGCTAAGTGGAGCTAAGCCGGTATCCCCAAGAGGGGTATACCGGAACCCGGTAAAGAAGATACCGGAAAGGAGAGCCTCGTCGGCAGGACCGGTCAAAGATTCTCTCCAGCAGCTAGAAGACAAAGATGAGCTAAGCAAAGTAACTTTAGACGAAGGGCTGACGATAAAGAGAAGGGTGACGGTCAAAGAAGCCGGAGGACGTCGCGCCCCGATTAAAGAGGACTCCGGTGTCATCTATGATTAAAGTAGCTTTGTAAAGTAGTTTGTCTAGTCAAAGATGCCATTAGGGTTTCTTCCAGTGTAAGCCACCCTCTCCCCTATATAAGGAGAGGGGGCACTGCCTCCTACAGGCGCGAGACCACAGAATAGCTTGTACTGAGAAACTTGTAACCATGTTGAGATCAATGAAGCTAGCGATCTAGTAAAGAGTTCTTCCTCTTGTCTCTCTTCTTGCATACCGGCCTTTGGTTGTGTTCTTGAGGAAAGCATCCGGAAGTTCTTCCCAACTACTCGCAAACCCTCCCCCGAATCCTCATACGTCCATTCGGCCCCAACTTAAGCCATCCTATGGCATCTGCTCGTTCACCACGACGACAGTAAGCGCTGGGTGATTTAGTTCATGGTGATAGTGAATGTGGCTGGGTGAATATATGTGATAAGTGAATATGGTTCTTCCTATTTATATGTGAGAAGGCAAGCAACCCAAAAGAGATAAAGACTCCTCTTGGTAGATTTCATCTTCCTTCAATAATCCTTGTGCATGTTACCAAAGCCATGGTCAGCGTATCTATTAAGGTGGTTAAACTGGAGTAAGGCTTTAAGCTTGGTGGTTCCTTGTGATTCCTCAAGTATTGCTAGATCCTCTTTGATATTGGTTGTGTCACTCGGGGGTCACCGATTCACTAGCACACAAGTTCATGTTTATGAGTTCTTGAGATTATGCTATATGTGCCCTTAAATTAGATAACAACATTAGTTCCACATAAACATTCATGCTCATATATAATCATCTTAATCATAAATTCACAAATAGATGGAATAAATTGGCACATCACATCTCAACAATCCCCTACATCTTCCACGCCAATGGGATCTACTCACACATGAGAGGACAATAACATAATGATATCATAGCAAAGTAAATGGAGTTCATCTCGACATTACGTAGCAAGCCACAATAGTTGAAGATCAAATCAAATACAAACCAAGATGGAATAGAGGTTTTAATCCCTAATCTTACAAGCATGAATCTCTCTCTCAGTACAAATGGGGTGTGATGGATAAGCGGTGATCTTTATGAGACTGATCTTCCGTAGAGTCGAGAATGGTCTTCTCCTTCTTCAGATCTGATCTCTTCTATTCTGGGGCGAATGGTGGCTGCTGTGTTGCGTTTCTGGTGTGGTGTCCTTTACGCAAAAGGTTTGCCTTGATATGGAGAAGACGACGGCGCTTAGTACGGGTGGGTGGTACCGTCAGCCGCCCGTATGGATGCACGTTAAACTCCCTGCCTCGCCAGGATGAAGTTGGCATCTAAAGGAAATGTCTTTATTTTGTTGCAATCAGCTCATAAGCATCCCCACATCCTCCATAAATGACGGTTTCCTGAAATACATAATTCAAAAACAAGATTTCACCTGAATTGTGATATTAACATTAGTTGAAACACAAAATCCAATGAAACCCAATGAAATCGAGAGATAAACGGTGGAAAATCCGTAGTAAAAAGCATCGAAATTTGGAGCTATTAGACAGCGCTATGGTGGAAGTTGTGGCGGCTAGGGTTTGTGTGGAGGAGATGATGAGGCAGCCGAGTGCGCGCCCATCTTTATATACGTCGGAGGAAGCCGAGGGGGCACGGGATGCGTGGCATCGCCATTAACTTCGTTGTCAGAGGTGGGCAACGGCCGCTCGGCACACGAGACATCGCCATTAACATCACGCAGACTGCCGAAGCGATGCCTTGTCGCCAGGGCTAGCGCCTTAGAAAATGCATCGGCATAGGTCGATGCCAGGCGGGCCCATGGGAGAAGCGAGCGGTCACACGGCGTGACAGCGCAGCGTCCGTGTAGATGCATCCGACGCGCATATTTGGGCAGCGTTTACGCACGGGCAGCCCAGTCGCTATACGTCGGACCGCTGGGCTAAGTGCATACGCATTTTTCGATTGCGTGCTCGCAAACGGACACTTGGCGTCATCCCGTTGGAGATGCTTTAGCAGAGACGGGACTAGCCATCATCCTGGGCAGCACTGTTCGAAGACTCGATTAGGACGAGTGACCCACCGACACAGGCTACGGCACCAGGTACAGCTCGGTGCGCCATGCTCGGCAACAAGCTCCCCAAGTCTAGGGCAGCGCTCAAGTGGCCCGCCTTGATTCGTCCATTCAATCATTGATGATTCGTCCACTGCGCCGTGGGCCCGGGGGTCCTAATCACGCAAGTGGAGTGGACGAAAAGGCGCCGATCACGCATCATGCGCAACAGCACGAGCACCTGCCTACGTATACAGACTAGCATCTTACTTAGAAATCTACTACGTATACGTAGACTGGTCCATGGTTTAATCTTGCATCCTTTCTTTTCTTATGTTATACTCCGTGTGGAAAACAATAAGTCTGACTTTTCAAAAGTTCTGCCTAAAATGAACCAAATATATAAGTATTTCTTGTTTGACCTTTTTTCGTGTCACCCAAACCTAACGCACCATACTACATAGCATGATGCCTCGATCATCTGGACCTGTATGATGTAGGAGCATCTCCAGCCGTGTCCGGGAGCGATTGGAGACGTCGCCCGCGTGGTGTCGTTTTTGGAGCGCATCTGTTTTTATCCGCGTCCCTCAAACAAGACCTCCAAACATTTGAATTATACGAAATATAAAGCTTTTCTTTCAAATTTGATAATATTTTTACAAGTTTGAATTAAAAATAGCTACGTGATCGCCCTTAACCTACTTGTCGTTCCTCTGAGCGTTTGACGGCCCCGCGTTGTTTCCTCCCTCCCTTTCTGCTTCTCAGCCGCCGCGCCTCGCTCCTTATGCTGCCCGGACGCCACTCCCTCCGTTTCCCTGTCGCGTCCTCCAGGAGTCGCTGCTACAGCGCCTCGTTGGCGTCATCATCGGCCTTCTCCAGCGTCTCGAAGGGCATGAGGATGGCCCCCTGCTCCACCGCCTTTTCCTCCGGCTCAAGCCCGCTCCAGTCGTCATCGTCCTCATCCTCTGGGGCCATCGCCTCGCGCCGCTGCTATTGCTTCGCATCGAAGGACGCGTGAGCCGCCACCTCCTCGGCCACCTCCCGCAGCGCGTCGGCCATGAACTGCTCGTTCATCGACGCGAGCTCCGGGTCCTCCTCCATGCCGTTGTCCTCGTCGTATCCTCGTACTCAAACTCAAACATGGGAAGTGAAGGCGGAGGCAAAGGTGGAGGTGTTGGCGGAGGAGCCTGGCCGCCGCCGATGCGGCTCATCATTACGTACGTGGTGGCTAGGCAGCAAGGCATGGTGTCGTGGAGATGGAGGGATGGATTTGCCGGCGGCTGTCGTAGCGATGACAAGCGGGGGCGGCCTTTTATAGCCAGTGGCGGCGCGGGAAGAGGTGGGGAGAAAGCGCAAGAAGCGGTGGAGAAAGTGTGCGAAGAAGTGTGGGAATGCGATCGGTAGCGACGCGTGAAGGTAGCGCAGCGCCATCGGGACGTCTCGCCTGTGCCGCCCTGAAAACCGTCGTTGCCATTAAGGCAAAGCTACAGTGTTGCATGCCTCTGCGTCGCTGATGAATCGGGCCCGCCAGTTGCGACACAGGTTTTCGTTCTGTCCGGAGCCCCCAAAGCATCCCCTGTGTAGCAGGGATGGGCTCGGGCACCGGACACCGTACTGGGCCGCGCCGAACCGAAGAGGGCTTTGGGGCAGGCGGCTGGGGACGATCAAACGTTTGGCACATCCAAAATCCCTTTGGGGGTGATTTGGGAGACGCGACTGGAGATGCTCTAAGTATGGTGCATAAACGAATGGATGGGTTCTAGCCTCCCACCCTGACCCTCAATGTCATTTTCCCTAACCCTAAGTCGACACCACTCCCCACTTCGATGTCGTTGTTGCCCTGTTCCCTCTCTCATAGGTCAACAACTCAGCAGTCACCACCAGGACGAGCATTGTGTCATGTTGGCACTAAGAGGCCGTGCCACGTTTCTGCACGCCACAGAATATGTCATGTTGATGTCGCCCATTTTCCCTTTTTTGCGAAAAGAGCCCTAGCATTAAAATAAACATCGAGCAATACAAAGCACCTCACCAAAAACACATACAACGAAAGCCTTGAGATGCCCTTTGTCTTGAACCTCTAGACCGTGTCGATGGCGCGCTACCACTGCCGCTCCTCCCTAAGCTAGCCTAACATTGTTGGTTGCGGACGGGAAGTCGCCGAACGGGTCAAGAAGACTACATCCGTCCCGGAGACGAAGAAGAAGGAATAACCGCCGAATAAAGCTCCTTGATGATCCGGAAATCCCCACAGCAGAAGAAGTCCTTGAGAACCACACTATTAGCGATGGCTGTTAACGTGTGCCTTTGTCTCGGCCACGGTTCCATGTTATATAGGGCAAACAATATGCAGAGTTTGTACAGAATACTCAGCCCATATACGAGGCCCAAATACATAAGATATAAAACCTCTAAAACATATTCTAACACCCTCCCTTAATCTAAACCTGTCGAAAGGTTGAGATTACGCTTGAATTCATCTAGCTTCTTGACTGGTAGAGCCTTCGTAAAACCATCTGCCACTTGATCCTTGCTTGAAATAAAGTGAATAGCTAGTCTATTTTTAGCTACTCTTTCTCTAACAAAATGAAAATCAATTTCAATGTGCTTGGCGCGAGCATGAAACACTGGATTTGCAGACAAATAAGTAGCTCCTAGATTGTCACACCAAAGACTTGGCTTTTGTATCAACTTTACTCCAAGTTCAGTAAGAAGGGCTTCAACCCAAATTAACTCAGCTGTGGCATTAGCTAACGCTTTATATTCCGCTCGATACTTGACCGAGACACTGTTTCTTGTTTTCTAGCACTCCAAGAAACCAAGATTGGACCAACAAATATAGCAAAACCACCTGTAGATCTCCTATCATCCAAGCAACCAGCCCAGTCTGCATCTGAGAAAGCACTTAAAAGTGTGGAAGTTGACCTTATGAACGTGATGCCAAGTTTCACTGTATCCTTCACATATCTAAGAATACGCTTAACAGCTGTCCAATGTTCTGTAGTTGGAGCATGAAGATACTGACAAACCTTGTTTACAGAAAAGGCTAAATCAGGCCGTGTCAGGGTTAGATACTTAAGAGCTCCAACTATGCTTCTATACTGAGTACAGTCTTCAGAACCAAGAGGTGTACCATCTGTGAGAGATAACTGTTCAGAAGAGGACAAAGGTGTAGGAGCAGACTTACAATCATGCATACCGACTTTGCTTAGTAATTCTGTTGCATATTTTTCCTGTGTCAAAAGCAAACCATTCGGTATCCTCTTCACTTCAATACCAAGGAAAAAAATGTAAATCTCCCAAATCCTTGATAGCAAAGTTTACATTTAAATCTCGAAGAAGAGCAGTAATGGCACGATCAGAGGAGCCAGTAACTATGATATCATCAACATAAATTAGCACAAACATAGTGATACCTGGCTTTCTCAAAAAGAACAAGGAGGTGTCAGCCTTTCATGGTGTAAATCCAAGTTCACATAGCTTAGAGCTCAATCTAGAATACCAGGCTCGAGGTGCTTGTTTCAGACCATATAAGGCTTTGTCAAGTTTGCAAATGTGATGCGGAGCATGGGGGTTTTCAAAACCTGGAGGTTGTCTCATGTAAACCTCTTCTTCCAGAACACCATGAAGAAACGCGTTCTTGACATCTAGCTGTCGTAAGCTCCATCCACAAGAGACAGAAAGAGACAAAACAATTCTGATAGTTGCAATCTTTACTACAGGGCTGAATGTATCCTCATAATCAATACCATACCTTTGCTTAAAACCTTTTGCAACCAGTCTTGCTTTATATCTATCAATAGAGCCATCTGCCTTCTTCTTAATTCTGTACACCCACTTGCAATCAATCAAGTTCTTGTTTCTACTTGCAGGGACAAGATGCCAAGTCTTGTTCTCAAGCAATGCATTATATTCCTCTTCCATAGCCTTGCGCCAATTTGAGTCACTCAAAGCCTCTGTAAGTGTATGCGGTTCACCTGTAGAGGACAACATACCGTATCGAACCGTACCATCTGTATATTGTTTGGGATTGCGTATACCTTTCTGCAGTCGAGTACGGACTCTAGGTGGTGAAGGAGGAGGCGGAGAATGTTCATTTGAATCATCATTAGAGGTGGCTGAATTTTCTTCTTCTCCCCCAGCAGCAGCCGCATCAGAGGCCGCAGCGGAGCTTGATGCAGAGGATCCCGCGCCTGGGGAATCGGCGGCAGACAGCGAGGGAGAGCTCCCGTGCAGAGAGCCAGGGCTGCCACGCGGCGACGAAGCACTGGGTGCATGTGCGTGCGGTCCCACGGGCGTGTGGCCAACACGCGCGGACACTGCAGGCGAGGCGTGCTGCTCGCTGTCGGAGGCTGTCCACGTCTGACGAGGCGAATCCACCTCGGTCCGCGGCGTCTCGGGATCAGCGCTGGCAGAGGAATGTTCAAGGAAATCTGCTCCGTGTTCTCTGCTCGTTTCGTCGTTTTGTGACTGGTTTTCAGCAGCAGATTCAGCACTGATTTCTTCACTGTTTTCATCAGAATTTTCTTCAGAACTTGTGGTATCCTGCAGCACATTAGGAACAGACACAATGGGTACAACATGGTTATTGCAATTTTGTGCACTCTCATGGGAAGTGGAGGTGGTTGACGGAAGAAGGAGAATTTCCTTCTTAAGAAGAGCACCGGCATTTGGATGTAAAGATGCAAATGGGAAGACATTTTCATCGAAGACGACATCACGGGAAATATACACACGACCTGTAGAGATATCTAGGCACTTTACACCTTTATGGAGAGGACTATAACCAAGGAAAACACATCGTGTGGAGCGAAACGCAAGTTTCCGCTTGTTGTAAGGACGAAGATTGGGCCAACAGGCACAACCAAAAGTTCTCAAGGCATCATAATTTGGGATGATATGAAGAAGCCGTTCAGTGGGAGTTTCAAAATCAAGCACTTTGCTGGGGAGTAAATTAATGAGAAAGGTTGCAATGATAAAAGCTTCATCCCAGAATTTAAGGGGCATGGAGGCATTAGCAAGTAAAGCAAGACCAACTTCGACTATGTGACGATGCTTTCTTTCAGCTGAACCATTTTGCTGATGAGCATGAGGACAAGAGACATGATGTGTAATGCCAACTTTTTGAAAGAAACCATTTAATTTCTCATATTCACCTCCCCAGTCAGTTTGCATAGTAACAATTTTCCTATCAAACTTACGTTCAACATACAGTTGATAATTAAGAAAGGCTTGATAAACATCAGAACGCTTCTTGAGCAAATAGATCCATGTAAATTTACTGAAATCATCGATGAAGCTTACATAATATGCATGTTTTCCCACAGAAAGAGGGGCAGGCCCCCATACATCAGAAAAGACTTGCTCCAAGGGAGCAGTGGAAACACTAGAAGAAGTGGGATATGGTAGCTGGTGACTCTTTGCCAACTGACAAGAGTCACAAACATAAGGTGTACTTTCTGGGGTGTAAGCTATTTTATTCTTCCTAAGAACTTGTTGAACCACAAACGAAGATGGATGTCCTAAGCGGCGATGCCATGTAGCGGATGATGGCTTTATTGTGATGAAGGCGTGCTTGGCGGTCTCATGAAACATAGGCACCAAGGGATAGAGACCACCCCGACAGGGGCCCCTAAACGAGTGTCCTTCGAGTTGCTTGGTCCTTGATTAAGAAGAAGAAATGATGAAACTCAATAAAGACATGATTATCAAGAGTAAAGCGATGAACAGACAAAAGATTCTTTGATGCACTAGGGACATGAAGGATATTATTGAGATCAAAGGAGCCATGAGGGGTGCGCAAAACTGAATTACCAATATGACTAATGTGCATACCCGAACCTTCGCAGAGTGCGAACTCGATCTTGCCCATGGTACTTGTTGGCTATAAGAAGCTTGTTCAGTTCACTGGTGATGTGGTCAGTGGCCCCTGTATCAGTATACCAATTTGTATCAACACCATAGGAGGCAAGGTTTGCTCCCTTGTCACCATCATCCCTGTCTTTCTTGTCATCCGAGTAGCGCCACCAGCACGCATTGGCAGGGTGACCATGCTTCTTACAGATTTGACACTCCGTATCAACATAAGGAGTAGGGACGCGATCAGAACGGCGTCCATCGGAACGGCGACCACCACCATTATCTCTACGGCGATCATCTCGACGGTCACCTCTACGATCATCACGGCGCCAATTGTCATCACGACGCCAGTTTCCATTGCCCTTGCTATCATCACGACGCCAGTTGCGGCTATCATCACCACGGTAGGGACTGCGAGCCCGTGGCGGAGGAGGTGAGCGATCACGGGGTGGTGGAGTTCGAGCACGAGATCGTGGATCACCACGACGGGCAAGGTTGGCAGATGATACAAAGGAGCCGTTTTCTTCCACTCCGTTCCGCATATCATAAGAGCTCAATTGTTCATAAAATTCATCAAGAGATATGCCCGGGTTTCCATGCACTATGGTGATGAGTGCATTGTACTCTCCCTTATCAAGACCATGCAACAAGTAGCCAAGGAGTTCATCATCTTCGAGAGGTTTTCCGAGAGCAGACAGTTCAGAAGCAAGGCCTCTCATCTTAGTGTAGTATTGATCAGCTGTCAACGACAATTTCTTGGTGTCATTGAGTGCACCACGAAGGTGCTGCGCCTTGGTGCGAGACGCTGTCTTGAACATGGCGTTGATAGCAGCCCAGGCCTCGGCAGTGGACGTCACCTCAAGCAAATGCGATAGCAGATCTGGCGAGAGGGTGTTGAGGAGAAACCGAAGAACTTGTTGATCCTTGGCCATCCAGTCAATGTATGCCGAGTTGGGGACCATCGCCTTTTTCTGCTCAGCATCTTCAACCTCAATAGTCTTGGGCGGAGCACGATCCGAACCATCTAGCAGTTGCATAACATTGGCACCACGGAAAGCAGGAAGAACCAGAGCCTTCCAAAGCAGAAAATTGTTGCGATTCAGCTGTTGGGCCGGTGGTGCCCCCAAGGCAGCAGCGAGAGCAGAACTTGTCATTGCGAATGACCTTGACGCGCTCATGATGGTAGACCTGAAAACAGAAGCAAACTTAGGGTTTTGGGCTTGTGGTGGATGTTTGGTGGAGATGGCTGACGGCTAACGATCTAGGGTTTTGATCGGCGAGGATTTTAGGATTTTGTGATGCGGCTGCGACGGTGGCTGAAAGAAGCAACGGCGGCAGCGGCAGGTGTAAATCTGTAGGGGTTTTGTGATGCGGCGGCGGCGGCAACTGAGAAACAAAGAACGGCGGCGGCGGCAGAGTTGTGTTTGTATGTGTCTTGGAGGGATTTTGTAGGGCGCGACGGCGACAGCAGACAGCTGCGGCGGTGGTGCGGTTGTTGGTTGTGGCGGCAGCGGCGGCGGCAGGGAACAGCGGTGGCGGCGAGGCAGCTAGGTCGTGGAAGAAGTTCGCTCTGATACCATATTAGCGATGGTTGTTAACGTGTGTCTTTGTCTCGGTCACGGTTCCATGTTATATAGGGCAAACAATATGCGGAGTTTGTACAGAATACTCAGCCCATATACGAGGCCCAAATACATAAGATATAAAACCTCTAAAACATATTCTAACACACACCACTCCCACAAGCTTCTCGGTGTCGCCGCCACCACCTAAGCGTTGCCCCACCAAAACTTGACCCTAAAACCAGGAAAATGACGCCCTCCCGCCAACAGGGGCCGAGATCCACCCCGCCTCCATGGCCCGAAGGCTACGAAAGCGAGGCAGATCGACGGCGGCGCTGACGGGAGGCGGCGAAAACTTAATCACCTAAGTGTTTCCTCTTGGGCCGAAGGGGTACAATGCCACCCCTTTTCCTAGCGGTACCCACAAGTGGTGGAGAGGGGAGAGCAAGAGTAGGAGGGGTGGTTGGTTGAGGCGGCAGGTTAGGGTTCCCTGTGCCGCCGCGGAGCGAATCCACGCAGGAAGTCCTCCCCACCGCTGACCTACTTCAAAGGAACATGATAAAGTGTCGTATGCATAGAAGTTCCGCATGATCACCTCCAAAACCACCCAGTCCAGTTAACACCGCCGAATTTGACTCCCCCTTGCTCCAAAGGAAGTCAACAAGGGGCTGTGCAAACATTAAAATCGACTGCGAGTACACACACATGTTGGAACCTAAACTTTCTCCATCGAGGCCGTTGTAAGCAAGCAGAGGGCAGGCGAAGTCACGCAGTGCCCGATGAGTAAACGGACTAGGCTGGGGCTGGCTAGCTCTGCCGCGTAGAGCAGCAGTAACTCCGGGCCAGACTACGGAGGTGTCGTGGTCATGGGGGGGAGCAGGAGGAGGAATGGCGCAAATTACCACAATTGGGAAGAAAATTCCAATCAAACGTTGGTACCGCGCGCCTCAGCATTATCCAACGGGCTCCCGCCATAAAGCGAGCTAGTAGCTGATCAGATCAGGGGAAGACGAAGCAGCAGCATGCGCGCGTGCGTAGCTTTCGAGGCTCGACGGATTGTCTAGGCTTTAGGCTGGGCCACGCAGACGCAGTAGTCGGAGAGATCAGAGATGGGTATCACTCACTCTATGAACCTTGGACCGTTGCGCGGTCGTGCAGTATGTGCCACAGTAATAAAGCACGAGAAAGACAAAGTGAAATTTTGATTCTGCGATATTATACTACCATGTGAGGTGATCAGGGATTCAAGGGCTGCATGCACACACAGGATTCGGATCCTGTGGCGGTAGAGTGACTGCGGACAACTTGTTCTCCGATGAGCTAGTCTATGGTCTACTTCCTCTCCTCTGACGTGCATGAAGTGGTGTAGGAAAGCTTGGCATGCATACAAGTCAAAGGAAACAGACGCAACATAATACTACTACCTCCGATCCTTCCGATCCATAGCAAGTGTGAAGGTTTTAGTTAAAATTGAATTTAATTTAATTTAAACTAAAACCCCAACACTTATTATGGATCAAAAAGAGTAGATATTTATCTTATTATCCTGAAGCGGGCACAAGTGTGTAGGTATATGTTTGTTTATGAAAATCATTATATGATTGTTTATGCAAATTGTTACGGCTATTTTTATACATCAAAGTGCACAAGAGTGGTGTGACTTTCAGACTTTGGTCCCATGCTCTCGGCTAGGTGTTTTGGTTTTTCAATAAGGGTTTTCACAATATATTGTCGCTTAGCATGGTACCCTAGGTACTCCCTCCATCCCAGAATATGTTGCCTATAAGTTTTAGTCAAAGTCAAACTTTTAAAATTTAACAGAATATAGAGAAAAATATGATTATCTATAATATGAAAATATGTTTCAACATGATTCTAATAATATTGATATCATATTATAAAGTTGGTATATTTTGTTATATATTTGGTCAGATTTTAGAAAGTTTGAATTTCAGGCAAAATTATGTGCAACATAAATTGGGACAGAGGGAGTAGTAATACTCTCATTAGTTATAATGCATTGTTAAGATACAATCACCCTAATGCATTGTTTCTCAAGCTTGTACATGCATGTGATTAGGTTAGAAATGTATTTTGCCTATGACTACGTGCAAGAATTTTTTTTTTAGCTAAGATACAACACCATTATCTCTCCTCATTAATTATGGTGCTAAATAAATATTTTGCCAATATATCATGCTAAAATAAGATTAAAAATACCATCGAGGTACTCCCTCGGTTAGGGATTATCAGGTCAGTGAGCTTTCTTTAAATTGTTAGGAACTATAAGCCTTCTCTTATTTATTGTCCTCTCTCACCGAATGAATGTTCTTTTTTCTCTCTCTTTTCTCATGCATGTGAAACTATTAGTGCATGCCGTAATTAATGAGAGAAAGTTATAGACTTTTTTGGTCTTAGCGAATTGGGGATCTAGCTATATACTCCATCATCGATCGAACCATGTCCAACGGGTCCGGTTAGATGGCCCCGATAAGTTGTTTAGTTGTGGTATACCCGGAGGTGTAAGATGTGGGGAAAATTCCATTACTCTATAAATTATTTTTTATTAAACTCGTGAATCAAGTAGTCGCTGATACGTCTCAAACGTATCTATAATTTATTATGTTACATGCTAGTTTTATGACAATACTCACATGTTTTACATACACTTTATATCATTTTTATGCATTTTCCGGCACTAAACTATTAACAAGATGCCGAAGCGCCAGTTCCTGTTTTCTGCTATTTTTGGTTTCAGAAATCCTACACAGGAAATATTCTCGGAATTGGACGAAACAAAATCCCACGGTCTTATTTTCCACGGAGCTTTCCAGAACACCGAAGGAGAGACGGAGAGGGGCCAAGGGGACCCCACACCACCTGGCGGCGCGGCCAAGAGGGGGGGCGCGCCGGCCTATGGGGTGGGCCCCTCGGGCGCCTCCGACTCTGCCCCTTCGCCTATTTATTCTCTCCGTTGCGAAAACCCTAGTACCGAGAGCCACGATACAAGAAAACATACTGTGACGCTGCCGCCGCCAATCCCATCTCGGGGGATTCAGGAGATCGCCTCTGGCACCCTGCCGGAGAGGGGAATCATCACCGGAGGACTCTACATCATCATGCCCGCCTCCGGATTGATGCGTGAGTAGTTCATCCTTGGACTATGGGTCCATAGCAGTAGCTAGATGGTTGTCTTCTCCTCTTGTGCTATCATGTTTAGATCTTGTGAGCTGCCTATCATGATCAAGATCGTCTATTTGTAATGCTACATGTTGTGTTTGTTGGGATCCGATGAATATGGAATACTATGTCAAGTTGATTATCGATCTATCATATATGTGTTGTTTATGATCTTGCATGCTCTTCGTTGCTAGTAGAGGCTCGGCCAAGTTGATACTTGTAACTCCAAGAGGGAGTATTTATGCTCGATAGTGGGTTCATGCCTCCATTGAATGCTGGGACGATGGACGTAAAGTTCTAAGGTTATGGATGTGTTGTTGCCACTAGGGATAAAACATCAATGCTTTGTCTAAGGATATTTGTGTTGATTATATTACGCACGGTACTTAATGCAATTGTCTCGTTGTTTGCAACTTAATCATCGGAAGGGGTGCGGATGCTAACCCGAAGGTGGACTTCTTAGGCATAGATGCATGCTGGATAGCGGTCTATGTTCTTTGTCGTAATGCCCTAAGTAAATCTCATATTAGTCATCATGATATGTATGTGCATTGTTATGCCCTCTCTATTTGTCAATTGTCCAACTGTAATTTGTTCACCCAACATGCTATATATCTTATTGGAGAGACACCACTAGTGAACTATGGATCCCGGTCCATTCTTTTACATCTGAAATACAATCTACAACAATCATTGTTCTCTGCTGTTCTTTGCAAACAAACATCATTCTCCACACCATACGTTTAATCCTTTGTTTACAGCAAGCTGGTGAGATTGACAACCTCACCGTTAAGTTGGGGAAAAGTATTTTGATTGTGTTGTGCAGGTTCCACGTTGGCGCCGGAATCCCTGGTGTTGCGCCGCACTACACTCCTCCACCAACAACCTTCACGTGGCCTTCATCTCCTACTGGTTCGATAACCTTGGTTTCTTACTGAGGGAAAACTTGTTGTTGTACGCATCACACCTTCCTCTTGGGGTTCCCAACGGACGTGTGCTTCACGCGTTAGCAGTCGCCTCCACAATCAGATCATAAAAGCTTTACTTTCTCAACACACAAAGTATGTTCTCCATTCTGGAATTCCCAGATTTTTTTCAAATGTTTTCAGACTTATGCTTCATTAGATATGAATAAGGAAGAAGGTCCTTCCACTCTTGTGATGTTAAAGGTATCTACTTCGTGTGAGAATTTGATTGAGGATGATGACATCCTACTGGACTTAGATGATCATTTGGAAAATCTAAAGCCGGTGATCGAAGAGAATAAAACTAGGACCAGGAAAACTTATGATACCAATAATATTCGCAAAAGTACCAGAAGAAGAATTAAAAATAGTTTTCATAATGCAGAATATAAAAGGGATGAATTGAAATCCTGGTGGTTTTGGTGATATTGCTAAGCATTTGTTTGTCAAAAAGGCAATTAGGGAGCATAAATTAGATTGTGTAGCCATGTTGGAGACTGGAATATCTAATTTATCTATTCCTTTTTTGAATCAACTTGCTGTGGGGTATAGCTTTTCTTGGTTTTGTTTACCACCTCATGGTCGATCTGGAGGAATTTTAGTTGGAATAAATTTAGATACGCTAGAGGTGATTAAGGTGAGCACTGGTGTCGAGGGTACTCCTCGGCAATGCCCTTCGTAAAGGGTTTAGGGTAGATGGAATCATGTAGGCTGACACGAGACATCGGTTATCAAACAAGCGGGGAGAGCGATTTACCCAGGTTCGGGGCCCTCGATGAGGTAAAACCCTTACGTCCTGCCTGTCTGATCTTGATTATGAAAATATCGGGTTACAATGGGGTGCCGAAGGTTTCGGCTATGATCTCGTCGAGAGACTAAGTTCTGCAGGGACATAGCTCTAGACTTGCGGTGTCTATGATTGCTAAGATTGCGTGTGTCCTCGGCAGCCTCTCTCCTGGCCCTTATATTGGGAGCTAGGTCTCGAGAGATCTGTCCGGGTACGACTAGGTTACAAAGAGTCCTAGTTCTAAACTTTCCTTGTATTCTTCGTCTCCTTGTCTTGTTCTTCAAGAATTCTTCTTTGGAACCGACGTAGCGTCCCACCTGGCCATTGAGTGCCTTCATGGGCCCCTGGTTGGGCCGCAAGAGGTAGTGCAATATTAGTTACCCGAAGGGTAATGCCCACATCAGTAGCCCCAGAGTGCTTGACCAAAGATACTTCGGGCAGGGACTAAAGCATGTCTTCTGTCGAATATTCACCTTAATTGATAGATCTTGACCTCCTTGTAATAGTAGCGTCTTATTTTATCGGGTGCGCGTTCAGCGCTCCCGATGGGAGTAGCCCCCGAGTCTAGGTACGGATGCTTGCAACCGTGCGTAGACTCAGGTTGTACTACTCGAACGCTTTTCTTTTTCCGAAGTTTTCTTCAAATTGTTATGGTCATCCGATGTTTCTCCTTTTATCGTGTCTTCATTTCTTCCAAGCAAGATTTAGTACGTAAGGGATATTGAGTAACGTGCCCGGTTTTTACCGGTTAACTGCCGATGGCAAAACATCATTACCCTACACAGAATCAAGTCCCCGGGCATGATTCTGGACTGCGCAAAAATCTTCGAGTTCATAACTTTTATCGGGTGTGCACTCAGTGCTCCCGATAGGAGTAGCCCCCGAGTCTGGGCGCGGATGCTTGCAACCGAGTGCAGACTTTATCCCAAATCACTTCAAAATTTCGACCTTTCTTCAGATACTTATGATGCAATCTTTCTTATAAAAAGTCTTCGAGCCCAAATTATGTCGGGTGCGTGTCCAGCGCTCCCGATGGGAGTAGCCCCCAGTCTAGGCGCCGATGCTTGTATACGGGTGTAGACTCAAGCCGAACCACTCGATAGTTTTAATTTCCTTCGGATGCTCCATGTGGAATCGATACTTCTGATAACATCATTGGTGGCGTAGCAACTGCTGCGGTTTGATTGACACGACGTGACCTAACGGGACCACCCTACTTCTGCGCGGTCAGTTTAGGAAATGACCAGTACTTGTGCGGTTATCAAGACGTCTCCTCGATTTTCGCGCACAATGATGAAAAGAGATCCTTTAATAAATCGAAGGCAACGACACGTGGCCACCCAATCTGAAACTCCCTTTAGTTTATAATCTCAGAGGACAGATTTTACCCTTTCCACGCTTTCTTCTTGCATCCTTTCTTCCTCGTTCATCTTTCTTACTTACAACCGCTGCGCCGCCATCGCCGCTGCTTTTTATACCTCCTTCAGATCTCACGATGGTGAAGAAGAGGAAATAACAAATAAAATGGTGCCGACCGTGGGGATTTGAACACAAGAAGTATGGATCGACAGGGAGGAGACAAACCAATGCCCACATCAACTGGAGATTTTTGTGTAAAGATATATATTAAATGTAAAAGGGATGGTTTCGAATGGATTTTGGTGCCGGTCTATGGAGCTGCCCAAGACGTGCACAAAAGCTGAATTTTTGGCAGAATTAGTGCGAACCTGTGAGATTGAAACATTACCTATATTGGTGGGTGGTGATTTTAATATCATACGAAAGAGAGAAGAAAAAATAATGATAATTTCAAGACCCGTTGGCCTTTGTCTTTAATGCAATTATTGAACACTTGAACTTGCATGAAATTGCTCTATCTGAGAGATAATTTACGTGGGCGAGCCATCGAGAGGAACCAACTTATGAGAAACTAGATAGAGTTTTAGCTTCCATATCTTGGGAACAAAAATTTCGCTTAGTCACTGTTCGTGCATTGAAAAGGGCGGGTTCTGATCATACACCGATTCTTATTGATTCAGGGGTGAAAGCACACTTGGGTAATAAGCCAAAATTCTCTTTTGAGTTGCATTGGCTGCGTCAAGAAGGATTTTTTGATATGATTGAAATAGAGTGGAAATCGGTTATGGTGGGTTTGAATCTGATGGATATTTGGTTGAATAAGCTAAGACACATAAGAAAATTTCTTAAAGGTGTTGGAGATATGCCCAAGAGGCAATAATAAAGTGGTTATTATATATCTTTGTGTTTATGATATATGTTTGCATACCATGCTATAATTGTATTAACCGAAACATTGATACATGTGTGTTGTGTGAACAACCGGAGTCCCTAGTAAGCCTCTTGTATAACTAGCTTGTTGATTAATAGATGATCATGGTTTCATGATCATGAACATTGGATGTTATTAATAACAAGGTTATGTCATTAGATGAATGATATAATGGACATACACCCAAATAAGCGTAGCATAAGATCACGTCATTAAAGTTCAATTTGCTATAAGCTTTCGATACATAGTTACCTAGTCCTTCGACCATGAGATCATGTAAATCACTTATGCCGGAAGGATACTTTGATTACATCAAACGCCACTGCGTAAATGGGTGGTTATAAAGGTGGGATTAAGTATTCGGAAAGTATGAGTTGAGGCATATGGATCAAGAGTGGAATTTGTCCATCCCGATGACGGATAGATATACTCTGGGCCCTCTCGGTGGAATGTCGTCTGATTAGCTTGCAAGCATGTGAATATTTCACAAGAGATGATATACCACAGTACGAGTAAAGATTACTTGTCAGTGACGAGGTTGAACAAGGTATGGAGATACCGATGATCGAACCTCGGACAAGTAAAGTATCGCGTGACAAAGAGAATCGGTATCGTATGTAAATGGTTGAATCGATCACTAAGTTATCGTTGAATATGTGGGAGCCATTATGGATCTCCATATCCCGCTATTGGTTATTGGTGGGAGAGGATTCTCGACCATGTCTACATAGTTCACGAACCGTAGGGTGACACACTTAAGGTTTGATGTCGTTTTAAGTAGATATGGAATATGGAATGGAGTTCGAATGTTTGTTCGGAGTCTCGGATGGGATCCAGGACATCACGAGGAGGTCCGGAATGGTCCGGAGAATAAGATTCATATATAGGAAGTCACTTTCCAAGTTTGGAAATGATCCGGTGCATTTATGGAAGGCGCTAGAATGTTCTAGAACCTTCCGGATGAAATCACCATGGAAGGTGGAGTCCCGGTTGGACTCCGCCAAAACCAGCCAGCCAACCAAGTGGGAGGGTGGAGTCCATGGAGGACTCCACCTCCTTGGCCGGCCAACAAGGGGGGAAGGGGAGAGTCCCTGTCCCTCTAGGTTTCGTCCATATGGCAGTTTTTTAATTGGGGTCTTATTCGAAGACTTTGGGCAAACCCTTGGGTTTCCACCTATATAATGAGGAGGAGAGGGAGGGGCAGCCTCGTACTTGGCCGCACCACCATAGGGGGGCCCTGTCCGGTGCCCCTACCCCCTCTCTCCCAAACCCTAGCACACCTCCCTCCTCATACACCTCCCGTAGCGCTTAGGCGAAGCCCTGCCGGAGTTCTCCACCACCACCGCCACCACGCCGTCGTGCTGCCCGCTGGAACGGGGAGAAGGACGTCGTCATCAACACCGAACGTGTGACCGAGTACGGAGGTGATGCCTGACTGTGGCACCGGCAAGTGATCATCTTCTGCAACAACGAGATCTAATCTCGTAGGCTTTGGAAATCTTCGAGGGTTAGTCTCATGATCTTCTCGTTGCTCCCATCTTCTAGATTGCATCTTGGCTTGGTTTTCGTTCTTGCGGTAGGAAAAAATTTGTTTTCTATGCTACGAATCCCATCAAAAGGTTGGGCAAAAAATCAAAGTGGGAAGTATAAGAAAGAGAAAGAGAGATTGCTAGGTATTATTGATCAATTGGATGTGAAAGCTGAAACAAATCAATTAAGTGTGTCAGAAAGGGAAATTTTAAAAAATGCAAATGGTAATCTAAATAAATTAAGAAGAGAAGAGGAGTCTAAATGGGCTCAAAGAGCGAAGGTTAAACATATTCAAGAAGGGGGAAATAATACGAGATATTTCCACTTGATTGCAAATGGAAAGCATCGAAAAAAGAAAATTTTCCAGTGAGAGCAACAAAAAGGAACCGTTGTTGGTGAAAATAATTTGAAGGTCCATATTACTGAATTTTATAAGAAATTGTTTGGGGCACCGGCACCAGATAATACTTCTTTAGTAGAGGAGATGGTGCAAGACATTCCACAGATCTCAACAGTGGAAAATGAGATTTTGACAGCTCCTTTTTCTGAGGAGGGGGTGTATGAGGCAATCTCATAAATGGAGCATAATAAAGCTCCCGGGCCTGATGGTTTCCTGGTGGAGTTTTATCAAATATTTTGGGAGGTAACAAAAAACTACTTGATGGCGCTTTTTCATCACTTTAATAAAGGGGATTTGCCTCTTTATAAACTGAATTTTGGCGTAATCACTTTATTACCCAAGAAAGAGGATGCGGTTCAAATTTAACAATATATACCAATTTGTTTACTTAATGCGTGTTTCAAAATCTTTACAAAAGCAGGTACAAATCGCATAACGGGGATTTCCCCACGGGTTATAAAACCAACCAATCAGCTTTTATGCCTGGAAGAAATATTTTAGAAGGGGTGGTCATTCTTCATGAAACCATTCATGAGTTACATAGTAAGAAGTTGGATGGGGTTTTGTTTAAGATCGATTTTGAAAAGCATACGATAAAGTGAAATGCCATTTTTACAACAGACTTTGAGAATGACTTTGCCCCAGAATGGGGTAGGTTGGTTCAACAATTTGTTCAAGGGGGGAGTGTCGGAGTAAAGGTAAATGATGATATTGGTCATTATTTCCAGACAAAAAAAGGTTTGAGGCAAGGAGATCTGTTGTCTCCAATGGTTTTTAATATTGTAGTTGATATGTTAGCCATCATAATTGAAAGAGCAAAAAATGATGGTCAAGTTGGTGGGGCTTATGCCTCATCTTGTTGAGGGTGGCATCTCTATTCTACAATATGCCGATGATACAATCCTTTTTTTGGAACATGACCTCTTGAAAGCGGTTAATATGAAATTAATTCTTTTTCTGTTTGAAGAGCTCTCAGGACTTAAAATTAACTTCCACAAAAGTGAGATTTTTGTTTTGGTAAGGCAAAGGAGGAGGTTGATCAGTACAAGCAGATATTTGGATGTGATGTTGGTTCTCTCCCCTTTAGGTACTTAGGTATTCCTATCCATTACAGAAAACTCAGAAATTCTGATTGGTATCTAGTAGAGACCCGGTTTGAAAGCAAACTGGGATGGTGGAAAGGAAAATTATTGTCCTATGGGGATAGACTTGTCCTCATCAATTTTAAGAACTTTACCTATGTTTATGTTGTCCTTTGTAGAGATACCTGTTGGGGTAAGGAAACGATTGGACTTTTATAGGTCTAGATTTTTTTGGCAATCCGATGAAAATATGAGAAAAGATAGACTTACAAAATGGAATATTGTCTGCCGACCCAAAGATCAAGGGGGCTTAGGTATTGAGGTTCTTGAACTCAAAAATAGATGTTTATTGAGTAATTGACTTTATAAACTTCTTAATGAGAACGGGGTGTGGCAAGAATTGCTACATAAAGAAATACCTAATACAGAAGACCTTGTCTGAGGTGAAAGCTAAGTCAACAGATTCTCCCTTCTTGAAGGGATTGATGGGGGTTAAGGACGGTTTCTTTTCTAGAGGCTTCTTGAAAGTTGGTAATGGAACAACTACGCGTTTTTGGGAAGATACTTGTTAGGAAAGATACCGTTAGCCCAACAATATTCATCTTTGTATAATATTGTGCATCATAAGAATGTAACGGTAGCCCATGTGTTAGCTCAAATACCTCCGAATATTACTTTCGGACGGCTGTTAGTGGGTAACAAATGGACTTCATGGTTACGGTTATACCAAAAAATTATGATGGTTAATTTAAATGACGAGGCTGGTCGTTTTGTTTGGAGTCTGACAACCAATGGCTTGTTTACGATCAAGTCTATGTATGAGGATGTTATGAATGACCACACACCTTTGTTCAAAAAATACCTATGGAAATTTAAAGTATAAAATTATTTATGTGGTTTCTGAGCAACAAGGTTTTGCTCACCAAAAATAATTTAGCTAAACGTAGGTGGAGTGGGTGTACGGAATGTGTTTTTTGTGGAGAACAGGAGACCATTGAACACCTCTTCATCCAGTGCCCTTTAGTTAAACTTATTTGGCGCACGGTTAATTTTGCATATGACCTTCCACCTCCAACCGTTATTACGAATATGTTTGGTAATTGGTTAAATGGAGTCGATAGACAATCTAAGGCTTTCATCCGAATTGGGATTTCTGCCTTATGTTGGCCTATATGGAGGGTGAGAAATGATATTATCTTTAACAAAAAACAATCCTTTCACTTTTTGCAGGTTATCCATATGGTGTCACATTGGGTTCAGCTATGGGCTCTGCTGTCACCGGAGGGGCAGCGGGATGCTATGGCTTCTGGATGCACACGGCTCTAGATGGTCGCTCAGGATATCTTGTGCCAGGCTAGCTGGCGGCATAATAGGCGGCTACCTTGATGTGTAGTCATTCTATGTTTTATTTCTTTCACTTGTTGATTCTTGTATCAATTCTGGGCGATGCATGATTTTTTACAGATACTGTACTCGTAACTTTTTAATAAAAAGGTTGTGTGCATCATCATGATGCAGAAGCCGGGATTTTAATCCCCATTTCAAAAAAAGGTAGACATATTTATATCTACTAAAATCATCAGTAAAAGTAATTAAGTACATATAACCAAAATCAAATCATTTTTTAAAGAAGATAGGAAAGATCTAGATGTACAACCCCATCCAAAGAGAAGTAACTTCCCCTTAAATTTATCAAGCTAGTTGTTATTTGGGTTCGCGGGAGACACTGGGTGTGCAAGGGCCACATGGAAACTTCCAAACCGTGGGGTTTTGCTACGAAAAAGTGTGTGATGGTTTGTAGGCCATCCTAAGATCTACCACAAGTAATTGAGCTCCTATTTTGTGCAGGAGGTTGAAGGAGAAGAAGGTGATCCTTTAGTAGCGCTTGGGGAGTCCTTCTTGGTGATCCGATCCACAACCTCTCCAACGTTGATTAAGTTCCCCAAGAAAGTGAACATTACTTCCATTTCTGTTTTCACCTGGCTCGGTTATTCTTATTCTTTTTTTTTCTTTACTTGTAATAGCTTTCGATCTTGAAGTTTGTTATATCATCTTATAGATACCTAAATCTCTCTTACACCTCTTTACTACTGGTTTGAATATTTTTGTTAGGGTGTGCCTATGTCTCAGTTGACTGAGATTTTCTTAAGTCGCATTCAACTCAGAAAAGTGCAACTACAGTTTAAAGAAAAGTGCAACTCGGTTCAGTTGCACATTTCTGTCAGAAAAGTGCAATTGCACTTTTTTAACAGAAAAGTGCAACTCAAAGCACATTTTTGTAAGTGATTTAGACTTAAAAAAATCTCAGTTGACTGAGACATAGCAAAACCGTTTTTGTTAATATACAATTATGATATCCGCCGATTCTCGAGTCATATTCCGGAAAAAACTATTTGTTTTCCTTTGGATTTCCAAGAAGATGAGTACATAGATCCCGTAAATATAGATGAGTATATAATCCGATGTGTATCACAATGTATTATCTCTCTTTCTCAGCCAGTGGAGCGGGAGAAAGAAGAATTGTTTTAATGTAAAGAAAAAAAAAAGGTAAGTTGTCATGATCATCTCAATCATTCCCCATTCGTCGGGACGGGACGGACGTGCAGTTGGAGATATGGCTAGTTGCAGAGGAGAAGGGCATGGCGTCAGCCACCGGTCACCTGACCTCGACCGGCTGTCCAGCCGGCGGGTTAGGCCCACGCCCACGTAGCAGGAGGAGGAGCATATGCAAGGCGTGCATGGTGAGGTCACCCAGCGCAATCGAGCTATCTTGTACATGCTGGGCACGTACGAGGCCGGCTGGTCTGGGACGTGACGACACAGGTAGCAGGCCATATACTATACTGAACAATACGTAGGTGCACATGCACCGAGCAGGCGGATCGTCCACGCCACGGGATATTCCCTCGTCTTCTTCTTCTCTCCCAAGAGACAACGAGCTTTTCCCGCCGAGGAATGCGTGACGGGAAGGCTCTGATGGGAGGGAGGCGTCCTGCACTCCATTGAATTGCATGCGTCCACCAAGCCCTCTGCAACCTGGCAAAACGGAAGGAACAAGGTCCAGGGCTGGGCGCAGGCCTCGAATCTCGTTTTGATCATCACAATGACAGTATAGACATTCATGGCTAATCCGTCGGTACCACCTTCGCTGCAAGAAATTCGGATCTCCGCGAGGGTCCCCTGCACCGCATGCATCACTAGCTCAGCTGCCGCAGCAATGGCGACCATGTGCTATCATCTTGAGGCGCTGTGACCTGTGAGTGAGCCCGACGGACAGGACCGGGCCGGGTGTGGTAGGTAAGCAGCTTCAGACAACGGAATTCCATCGATCATTTGAGAATTACGGCATATGCACCGGCGCCACAAATGTCTCCAACAGAGCTATCGGAGCGCTGGCTCCAACCAAATCTGCCGCTGACGCTTGTTTGAAAGCCGCCAATCCTTCTGCCGTGCCACATCTGCCGCCGACGCCACCGCATGCAGTCTGCGTGACATCCTCTTTCGTCTCGCATGTGTGGCGCTTCGCGGCTCTTCTTAGCCGTGGAGCGGCTCTCCGACTACCCCCAGCACACAGCTCCGGCTCGAGCCCACCTTGCGCACAACGTACGTGTTCAACCGTTTGCCCATTCATGTTTTTTTTTACATTTTTCCCTCGGTAATTTGGATAATGTTCGGTTTTTTTATTGCTCCATTGTTTGACAAATAGACTATGGATAGCGATGATGAGTTGATGATCCAACAACTAATACAAGATGAGACCTATGCTGCCAGTCTGCCACCCATGATGAAGAGAAGTTGACGATATATCTTACCTTCTTCTGCCTCGTAAGCGTATACGAAGGCTAGCTCCTCTTCTGTGTGTAGAGGTAGCGATGCCTTACGAGATGAACAAGGAGTTGTTTACGCGGATGCTGCATCTTGTAAAGGAGCATGATTCTACTTGATGTGTAAGAAAAAACTGCACTAGATTTTTAATTGGTTCAGAAATGCATGGCTGCCTTGAAGTGTCTTTCATATGGAGATCCTCTAGATACACAAGGTGGCTATCTACGCATGCCTATGTCCACTGCCTTTGAGAGTGTCTACATGGTTTGTCAGGCGGTCGTGATAGTGTATGGACCAGTCTATTTAAGAGCATAAATGAAGAAGATCACACATATACCAAAAGGGTACTACCTAGATGATGTCATCTATCCAAAATGATCCACGTTTGTGAAGACAATTCCCATCCTTTTTACTAGGAAGAAATTGCACTCTGCTTAATGATGGGGAAGTTGTAGAAACGATATTTGCTATGCTCCAAGCTCATTCTGCTATTGTTTGGTACCCTGCTCTTACATGATTGACACATAATCAGATGTGAGAGGTTATGAATTGTTGTGTCATCGTGCACAACATGATCATCACGAGTGAGTGCACTACTCCAGTGGTTGATGATCAGCCGTATGATCGATCACGGAGCCCTCTTGCCGAAATTGATCACCAGGCGTTGACCGATTTTTTGCAATTTCCTCGCCATGCATAAAGATACCCCTGGCGGAGAAGTGTTCATCGCCAATTACAAGATGATAAAGTAGGGTATTTGTGGGTGATCAAAGAAAACACTGTTTAACAGTCTTGATCTAGTTGAACTTGTCAACTTTTAATCCGTTTTAATGGTTGTATGAATCTTTTTATTGTTTATGTTTGAAGTATCATATTTCTTTGTTTAAATTATTGTGGACTAGTTTATGTGTTTAAAACTATGCAACACGGTTGCATTGTGGTAGAAATATGATCTTATTTTTTAAAAGTATAACCTAAAATATATATATATATATATTGGAAACACCTAAGGTATTGAAGGATGCCCCAAAGGGCGCCACAGCTTGCTGCTCGTTGTTGTTAGACTTTCTTTTGAGGGTACCGGCGAAGATGCTCTTACTCCAATAACTACCCACATGATCGTGTATAGGTCATGGTTTTAAAAACCGGTGGCTAGTTCATTGGTTCACCGGCCCGACCGCTGGGTTGGCTGGTTTGATTGCAATAAAATAACAGGCCGGTAAAAAACTAATTATTTTTAAAAGCAAATTTCGACTATGTGCAGGGATAGGTAGCGGTATCTCGCTGCCATTCTGCTCGGAGGCCAGCTGGTTCATCGATCATATCATGGTGGCGTGCAGGCAAAGTACGTGTCGACTGGACGTCGTCCGTCGCTGCCTGCGCGCATGCAGTACGGGCCGGACGTAGGCGAGGGCATGCCAACCACGCTACGTACGCGCGCGGCTAAACGCCATGATGCCACCATGATGAGCAGAGCCGCGCGCAGCTCCTCCCTCGATGGATCCTCCCATCAAAATCAGAGCGGAAGGAAGATCCTGCAGCCATGCTGCTGCACCCGTACGTACGCCCCATGCTCGCGCGCCATAAGTTCGTGCACGCGACCGGTGTTTATTCCCCGGAGCGCTAGCTGGGGTCGATCGGTTCGTCGAGCTTGGATCCTGGGAGATCGATGGGACTTGAGGTACTACGTCGTTGTGCCTAGGAGTAACTGGCGTGCCTCGATCGTACGTGATCATGTCAGCGCCGTGCACCGATGAATTTTATATATCCAGCTTCATATGGCATCCTGCCGTGACCTCATGTACTTTGGTTGTACAGTCGCCAGTGACCTCGTGTGCGGTGTGCCTGTGCGTGCGTATGGCGCTGCGCCGTCGCACTTCTATTCAATGCATACGTAGGAAGCTAGGAAATGCACCTCTACCGGACCGATGTATTTCAGACACGATTTGTGAATGTTTCAATCAGTTTTTGGCCACTGGAGATGGGGTGCAGACCAATTTTTTTAACCGCTGGAGATGCCCTAAACAACCACTGCATACAGGCGCAAGAGCTAGGCCTTCTTCGCTATGCTGATGGGCGGTGTGTAATAAGCACTACTGTTTTGTGCCCCTAGTTTAGGTGAATTTATCATACTAAACCTTGCAGGTAAGTACTCCCTCCATTTTAAAATAAGTGGCATAGGTTTCTCTGGATCCATGTATATTTACCATGGAAAAAAATAGCGCACTATTTCAACGCTAATAGCACGCTATAGCATATCTGGAGAGCCGACGCTACGCTATTTCGGCGCTATAGCGTGCTATTCGCGTTAATAGCACGCTATAGCATGCTAATAGCGTATTTTTAGACCCACGCTATTTTGTTATAGCGCGCTATTTTTTTCCTTGATATTTACATGCTAAAACGCATCTAGGTACATGTAAATCTAGACAAGTCTACGATAGTTATTTTAAAATAGAGGTAGTGAATCATATCAGTCGAAGGAAGAAAGTCCCTAGAGATGTGAATTTGTCTCTCTTTTTTTCAAAAATAAATTTATTGTAGGTCCCTTGATCCCTTCCCGACCGCTTCCCTTTCAAGAAAAGTACATAGGCCTTTTTTTAGGCTTTGGATGAAACAAACATATAACTGCACTGGGCCACTACACCAGAGAGCAGAGTTCACGCCTGTTACTGATTTGATCATGTTGATGTCTAAGATTTTGGTTCACTGTGAGGCCTTCTGTTTCCAGCTAGCCCAGATATGGATGCAAGCTTTTGCATAACTCAATAATTGTAAGAGTTACCTCAAAAAAAAAATTGTAAGACTCTAATCTAAAAAAAGATAATTGTAAGATTCTGATAACAAGAATATTTATAAACCTTCCAAACTTGCTACAAAAGTAAATACTCCCTCCATTCCAAAAAAGAACTTTGTTGGCTCTTTGTCTATATACAAATGTATCCAGACGCATTTTAATATATAGATACGCCTATATCTAGACAACGCTGCGATTTTTGGAATGGACAGAGTAGGTACAATGCTTTAATTCAAAAATGCAAACTGGAAAACCAATTACACTGATCGCCCATGTAATGTAAATGGGCAACAGCCTGTAAAAGAATTCCTGCTTTGCCGAAAAACAGCTTATTTCCAAGATTAAAAATACAATACCCACCAAACTTCAAAGTGCAAACTCATACCTAAATCATAAAAAATCCCCTATAAATAATATGGTATTCTCTAGAATAAGCGTCCTTATCCTGCTATCCATACCTAAAATATGCGAACATGAAATAAGCTCTGATGTAACTGCACTCAACTACAACAAGGCAACGACTAGCAGCTGGAGCTTAGAGTTGTTCTTGTTTCATTCCTTGAAATCGTCTTTGTCATCTGCTGGAAGTCCTTTGTTTCTCCAGAAAACTGCAAGAGCACTGCCTCCGAGCTGTCATGCAAAAAAGTGCACTCAGATATTGACATGAATCATCACGCAATACATGTAGTGACTATGGAGCTATGAGAAGAGGCAAGAGAACCTACCGCCATGCACACAACACTGACAGCAGAAGGAACAGCAACAAGTGGGTTTGTGAAATGCTTTTGGGCAAGTAAAAATCCAAGTGCAGAGCTCTGGAAACATGAAAAATGTCACTGTTAAGCACAAAGGGCATTACAGCATGAAGAATGTTTAGAATAGCTGTAAACTTCACATGTAGTACTGAAAAGGTTAAAATATCTATCTAAGGCAAGTCTCAATGCTATGCAAACTCAAAATCGTTATTTGACAATAAGAGGAACTGTTATGAACTATCTTGTTCCATTTAGCAAGGTGTCGATGATGTAAACCTAGACAGATTTATCATTAACCCTTGGACTTTCCCATGTCCACCACAGTTAGATAGACATGACATCTTATTTCACCAAGAACTACATGAGAAACTGACTTCCTTACATGCATATTTGTGACTAAATTTACCGTTCTAATATCCGGCAAAACAATATAAGAATTATAAATTTATTAAAGACCATACATGCACTATGGTTAAGACAAGAAAATTTATATATCAGTATTTCAATATCTGTCGATGTTGTAAACCTAGACATATGTATCCTTAACCCTTGGACCTTTTAGTATCCACTGGAATCAGACAGATATAACATATTTGCATATTTAGAACAACATTATGAGAATTATAAACTTCTTAAAGACCATACCTGCACTATGTTTAAGAAAAGAAAAAAATCAAAACTGAACATTTGAATATCTGTGTACCTGCATCCCACATTCAATGGAGATGGTCCTTGAAGTTGATTCCCCGAAAGAAGACAATTTCGAGAGCCAATACCCAAGAGCAAATGCAACAGCATGCAGCAGGGCAACAGGGAGAATAAGTTGAGCACCTTGAGTTTTCAACACTTCTGCGACTTGCCCTATCTTGTAAGATGTAAAAATTGGGTTACAAATAGTAAAATAAATTAGGAATATATCCAAATATCAAAAATAAGAGCAAAACATTTTATTCAAAAAATGTATCTTCAAAATAGTACTATAAGCCCATTAAATGTCAGTGATGTCGCCATTCAATGAGATATTGCAAACTTTGTGCAGAGCAGAAATTATTTAGGTTAAAGTTCAACAAAATGTATTTCAATTAACTCAAGCAATAATTCCACTCTTTCTTTTAATTAGGACAATATCTGAATTTCACCTATTAATGATGGATTGAACAAAGGCTTTGAAGCATTACTCAATCAATTATTGACACTTACAGGGCTAGCACAAAGCAAAGTGGTCAGGATGACCCCTATCAGAGGTGTAACGAAGATAATGCGCTCAGTGAACTTGGGAAAGTACTCATGCGCCAAGACTGCAAAATAACAGAAATAATGTCACAACATATGTCAAAGACATTCCAAAGATGCCAATACAGTACAATGGATCTTCAATTAAGATTTTTAAGCACCTCCAACAATAGTTGGCATTAAAACAACCTGGAAAGTACTGATGGCCAAACCCTGCACAATAAAAATCTTTAACCAAGACAGACTTGACCAATTAAACTAGCAAGAAGTTAATTCAGGATATGGATCATAGTGTGTTTACTGCAGCATCAACAGGGACTAGTTGGCCAGCAAGGAGTTTAGTAAGGAGTGGTGTCATTGCTATAGCACCAATAGTCGAACAGCTGGAAAATAAAGAAAAATCAAGTTGTTAGAATAGTATTGGTTGGGCAGTAGACTAAAGCACGCAACATAGTATCTAAGAGGTTACTGAATTAAAAGAGGTTACTGAATTAAATCAAGTAGAATGATGCCACATAAGTTATGTGCAAGTTACAGGTTTGCTGCCTAGTATCAACAAAGAATACTTATGCAATAGGCACTACTGCTATGATAATAACCTACTAAGGTACTACCTACTTTAAAATGTTTCACAATTAGAAGGATGGCATGCTTCACATGACACAATATATACATTCCAAAAGTATTCTGTGCTTAAACTTTTTTTAACACTGTGGCGTCCTCAATAGTAATTCTATTTACATCTTCAAAGCAGAGAGCGTGTTTTGAGTGTTTCATCATGGTAGGCAGCAAATTTGCAGGTATTCACTACAAAAGGTGCTTAGTTGCTCAGACCAGATAAAATTTTCACAGCTAGAACTTGTGATGGAATATCCAAAACAAATGTGGAGTTCAATCTTTTTATGCAAACTATTAGCAGTTCAAGCTTATGATTATAATAATTAAACAATGCATCAAATTTTAAAGCAACTATCATATTCCGTACTTAATTAATGGACAAAGTCAATCTTAAAGGCTTCACTTCCTTAATGGACAAAGGGACTCAAGAGAGATGCATGTATATCCGTATATGGAAAATAAGATTAAAAGAAGCACCAAGGAACTGTCTTTTCTCAAAGAATATCCAAAGCTTACGTGGTCATAAGAACTGAAAGGGCAACATTTCCTTTGGATATGTAAGTTGCAACATTTGATGCTTGACCACCAGGACAACATGAGACCAAAATAAGACCAGTTGCAAGAGGAGCGGATAACTTCAATGTCTGTAAAATAGGACAACAAATTAGGTGCAGATAAATAGTCGACGCTACAACGATAAAGGCCTATCAAGAAATTTCAAATTTTACTTGGTGCAAATTCCATTTGCTACAAGGAATTCTAGGTTAAAATTGTTTGTCATGAACAAATAGAATTGCTTTACCCACAGAATCATATATCTCTCAACTCAGGCATACATTAAGTCACATTGACAGAAAACAATAAAGCCTTCTGTCCCAAGCAAGCTAGGCTAGGTTAGAGATGAAAACCAACAAAAACTGTAGAAACCGAAGAGTGAAAAGAGAAACAAAAAGAACAAGAAAAGTAACATGGATTGCTGATTTTCATGCAATCCTATCAAGTGCCAAATAGGTACTCAGGGCATAGAGTATTATATCAGTATATTAATCTGAGCCAATTATCGTATTTTTCATTTAATTTTCCATAAACCTTAGATGGTAAGTCCTCGCATAAGCCTGTTGATCATAGAAAATGACCAGCATAACACAAACAAAAGTGTCACTTACAGTTTTTTATCAATTCATATGTTGTTTGTTACTTCTTATTACATCATTATTTATAATTAAAAATAATAATAATAAAACATCTCCTGAGACACATCGACAAATTCAAACTCCTATCCAGTATCAGAAGTACTTATCTTGTTATCATAGAAAGGACATTTGGAGATTTAATATTTACTTCTGCAGAACATTAAGAACTCATCAAACTTAATATTTGGTTAGTGTAGATACAATGAGTTTGGATTACAATGTTTGAATTAAATACTTGGTTTTGGGATAAAGAAATTATGGTTGAACCAACAATGCACCTATTCATCAGAAATTTAATAATACACGAGCAGTGAATTATGCACAACTGAATCAACAATATTATGCATGCCTATGGTTAGCATTACCAATGCAATAGCATAACCTAGCATAGGCTTGATCAAATACTGCGCAAGAAATCCCACACCAACCTGCAAAGTAGCTATTACATCAGTGAACCAAAAGAGATTCAACATCATTTCAGGAGATATTAAGAATGGAAATGTATCAGTATCTCTACATAATACATGCGGCTAAGGGACAGTTACATACCGTCCATGGATTTCTCAAACATCTCCTGAAATCTTCAAATGTCAATGTTAGTCCCATTGACAGCATTAGGAATCCTAGGCCCACAGTAAAAAGATCAGTCTCCAACCATGTGACCTGTAAACCCGAGGAAAGTAGAAAACCATACATTCAGTTTGGTATGGCATTAGAAACCCGAGGAAAGTAGAAAACCATAGTATGGAAATTGCAGGTGAGAAAGTTTACCATCGACGGCTTGTAGATGCCAATAATGGTACCTAATATGACCTGCAAAAGATAATCTTCATATTACTAGATTCACAAAGATTTGTGTTTCATTAAAAAAAGAAACTACACATTAGAAAAAAAAAAGTAAACAGAAAGATGCTCTCATAGCAACTTACCCAGACAGGGAAAAGAGTGGTGAGTAGCTCAACTATTTTCTCATACTGGCTTGCTCCAGCCGGTATGCTCTCCGGCAGATTACTAGATATGTTAGCTTCCGCCTTGCACAAAAATTGACGGCTCCTGAGAAAGCAACAGATTGTCCATTCATTTAGGAAAAGTAATTATATCTTTGAATTATCTGGTCAAGTAGTATAAACCAAAAAACATGCAACTATGGGGGAAAAACTCCCCCTTAGCTTTGCATCTAAAGTAGGTTAGGAAGACTCAAACCCAGGTGCCTTGCGTCAGGAAGCATAAACCAGTGGTAATATTTAGAAGAAAAAAATCACAGAGATGGTTCTCGTGAACTCAAATTATTTGGAGAAATTTAGCTATTAGATGATGGTACAATATTGATTCTCCAGGAAAATAATTCCCTGGATATCAAGAATTGGAGAGATAGCTTATAGCTATCAAATTTTATCAGTAAAACAACAACAAGATCAAAACAAAAATCCCAAGTAAGTAAAAACGAGCAGAAAATTACAAAAAAGTGGAGAATGTTTAAATAAATATTCAAGATGTCACGGCCTAAAACAAGAACAAATATGGATTTTTCGCTGGTATGGGTAGGTCTGAATATGCACACAAATTCAAATTGCGTACATGCGCTCTAAATAAAATTAATGTACGTGCGTCATTTAAAAAAATGTGAAGCTGCAAAACAATTACCAAGTGTGCACCTGCAAGACCCTGTGTACTTGCTGCACATAAATGAGTTTTCCCGTGATGCATAAACGTGGTTGAAGAGTGTAGGCATGATAAAATCCATACAAACTTATCTTTTAGACTCTAGTTGAGATACTGCAACCAAATTTTAAAAGGTAGACCAGCTAGTTCACCTGATTTTTATTAAAGCATTCAAGATATGAAGTTTAGAAGAGAAAGCACACTATGATTAGAAGGTAGAATGAAGTTGAGCAGACTACATGACTCATGTAAACACAAGTCGCTTGACTCATCAGTTCACTGTTTCGGGCCTTTCGGGGCAAAAGCAAGAGCTTCGACCATTAGAGTTATTAATACCAAAAGTATGTTCACCAGTACTGGCTGTATATCAACATATCATGAACTTGAGACCCAAAACGCACTGGTATCAGTTGCTGAAAAGAGGTAGAACCTATACCAGTGTACATTTCGCTGCAGCCACTCATTGAGTACCGCTTGCTTGTTCGGTTCGTGAACCTCGGAAACGAAAACCTCCACGGTAAACAAGTTGCACGAGTGGCAGATCCAACAGTAGGCGCCCGCCTACTGTTTGTAAGGCGTTGAGAATTATGTATTCAGAATAAACGAAGGTAGGGGCGTGCGTACATACAGGTGTATAGACTAGTCAACCCCAGGCAAAGGCAATTACGCTGACCAACGAAAACCCTACAACTGGGCAATCCATGCCTTCGGCCGGACCAATTTTGCAGGCCCAATTACCTGAGAAAGGGGCCGGGAGTGGTGGTGGCTGGTGCGGGCGCAATGGCCAATCCCCACTCCGCCTTCTCCGTCGCGCCCCCGTAGGCTGGCACGGAGCACGCGACTCTCAGACCGCACCCTGCATCCAGACGCGAGGAAAAACAGGTCAGCTGAAACAAATGCGGAGGAGGGAGCGGAATCGAAGGGGCGCGTACCGGGACGAGTAGCGGCGAGGCAGGGGCGCGGGCGCGGGCGGAGGGCGCGGGATACGGACGCCATGGAGTGGGGAGGGCAGGCGGCGGGAGGCGGCATGGTCTGACGGAGACGGTTTGTGGGTGTGGGTGTGTGGAGTTCCGGAGGTCGGGGAGGGAGAGGAGTGAGGGTTTAAGAGTGTGTGGAGTGAGCGGAGGAGAAGTGGCGTTGTCGACGACGAGGAGGGGCGGGGCAGGGGCGGCGGTGGGGACGAGGAAATCGAGGGGCGGCGGGAGAGCCACACATCCGGTCGACTTTTCGGCCGCGGATCAGGTCTGGTGGCTCCCTCTCCCTCTCCCTTCCAGTTCCAGCTCCGCTGCGCTGCGCTGCGATGCCGACGTGCTGCTCACATCCGCGGCCCGCGGCCGCACGAAATCGTCGCCTTGATTTGGTAGGCCTCCAATTGGGCTGGTACAGTCCAAGAGCCGAGGTGTTAGGTCCAGGGGTGTTGGTTGGTTGGGTCTGGGAATCTGGCCCGCTCAAACCACAACCCAACCCACAGAACGACGCTCGCGGCCTTCGCATTCTTTTTTTATAAAAGGCCATGGTCCTGACCTTAAATTAACGGAAATATTTCTCAGTCGACTAGAACTAACTTTGTTTTCAGTTTAATGATGTCACCAAATTTCACTTGAAACTCATGTTGCAACTTATGACTAACCTGAATCACGATGGTAATCAAATGACCGTAAAGCTTGACTGAGCTGAGAACTAGAAATTTGCTAAATTAATAAAACCTTCAACGATGAAACAGATATAAGATGTTGAGCCCAACTTACAAGATATCACTGCACGCAAGTTTCAACCTAGTCCACAACCGCCGACAACGCGAGCAGCCGGCACGACTATTACAAACTACGGTGAGGAAGAGCAAGCGTAGGGCAGGATACATTGTCGAACCGGTGCCCACCATAGCACGGGCGAACCGACAACCACCACAACAGACAAGACAACACTACCTTCATAGACGCCACCAGGAATCGACCAACACAACTCACACACCGACGAGGGCACCACGAGAGAACGCTTCGTGAAACACCGTAGGTGCGAGAGCACAAAGTAAGCTTTGACAAGGAGGGCAGGCCGAGGAGGACCTCCGCCACCCAACCAAGGGAGAGTCACACAGCGTGAGATCTCCAAGGTGGCGTCTTCAAGAAGAGCACGACATGGAAGCACCGCTGCCACCCGATCTGGGGATCTTGGGTTTTCACCAGGATAACGTGAAAAGGACTGAGCACCGCCACAGCAACGCCTTCAAGAAGGGAACGACGTTCGCGGACACCGCCGTCATGGCCCAGCAAGGCAAGGGTTTCTCCCGGCAGGTGTAGTCATCTGTCCACACAATGAAGCGGTCGCCACCCTCGCTACAACCGTATCCCCGTCACGCCACTCGGCTCGTCGGCACAACGCCGTCCACACGGCCGATGAAGCCGGCCAACATCAGAGGTCGTGGCACACCCGCCAACCAACCAGACTCCCAACCGTCCAGGGCCGCCGCCCCGGCAATCCAACTCCGAGAACTGTCGAACTGAGGGACATCGTTGTGAGAACACCACACGCCAGCGCGGGAAATCAGCCACAACCACTACAACCACCAACCAACGGGAGCAAGATCCACATCTAGAGCAAGACCTACAACCCCCATGGCTGCAAGGAGCCCTCCTCTCTAGAGCAATGGGCGGTGGGCTCAAATGGGCATGGGGCCTTGCCCCAACCTGCACAAGGGGCGGCCAGATCTAGATCCGTCATGCCCAACGCCGCCTGATGAGGACATCCCTACCTCACTACTACCTCCGTCATTACAAGAAGATGATCCTGTTGTGAAGCTCAAATCCAATGAAGTCAGGATGGGACCAATGACACGAGCTCGTGCGAAGCTACTTAAACAACAGGTGAACTTATTCCTAAACGATACTTTGATTGATGAGAACTTTATACTACCTAAGTGCTTATGTATGATCAGGTATGAGGAGGGAGCAAGCATCGCACGAGGAGGAGAGGAGCAGCTGGACCAGAAGATGGCCGTGAAGCTGGACATGAAGACATCCCATGGACGCACGAGGGAGGAGCGGGAGGCATGCGCGAGATGGGAAGCTGATGTTCAGGTCGGTGCCAGATCCGGTCCGACCGGCCGCGCCGCCGGACCAACCGGTCCCAGTCCCGGTCCGACCGGATCCAGCGCCGGGGCCGTCCGGTTTCAACCGGCCGCGGCGCTTGTGCCAACCGGGCACTATCCAGTAAGCCCGGGAGCCTCGCCCGGTCAACACCCGGCGCCGGGCCCGGTTTGAACCGGAGTCGGCCGGTCCCGAACCCGGTCGACCGGCCGCCAGACCGGCCGACTCCGAGTCTGTCTCGACCAGATCTATTCTGGGTCGGTTATTTTCGTACTTTTTCGATCTGAGATCGTCCTGGACGCCTATATAAGTCCATAGGACGCCCCCAAAGTTGCTTTAGACTACGTTTAAGATAAACCCTAGTTCATAGTTGTTTGCTTTGCAACTCTATTGAATTTCTACATCCAATTGCATTGATTTGGTGTGGAATCCCTGAAAAGTCTTGTGTGATCTGTTGTTCCATTGGGAATTAGTAGGTTGCAACTTACCGCTTCGTGGTCGGCGGCTACGTACGCAAGTGTGTGGAGTTGCGAATATCTTGCAGGGTTGAGAGCTGTTGCATTGGCGACAGGGACCAATCGAGAGATCTTGTTGCGTCATACAAATTACCATCCACTACATCATCGTGTTTCTCCGCTGCTATCACCACGTGATCATCATCACCATCGTTGCTTACTGAGAAGATCGGGCCACCCCATATCACCGCCGCAAGAGACTTCCATGCGCCGGCCGGATGCAGCGCCATTGCCAGCCAAGCCCTGCCGCGTCGGGCTGCGCACGCGCTGCCCGTAGCATACCCGAGCAGAAGAACCTCCGCAACCGCCATGAGCACGCCGAAAACCACCGCGAAACCACCATGCCACCAGCGAAAATGGTCGCGCCGCCGCACCCTACGCCTGCGTTGGGCCCTCGTCGACCGCGACAGCCCGCGCCACCACCACCGTGCGAGGGGGGGAAGGGGCCCCGCCGCTAGCGGCGTAGGACAGGATTCGTCCAGCAATGCCCGGCAAGGGGGAGGGGAAGAGCTGTGAGGGGGCGAGGGGAGGGGCGCCGCTGGGAGCTCCTAGGACGCTCGCGGGAGCGGCTCATGAGCTAGGGTTTTCTCACTAGTGTGTCCTTCTATATGACATTCTATACTGAGGTCTGGGCTTTTAGGAGGAATTGTAAGGGGCTTTGGTGAGGAGCTTTGGGCTTCATGCACTTGTCCAAAGGTTTGGTCTATCTCCACCATATAGTGGCTTCAAACAACATTCTATACTGACCTAAAATGAGTTCTCCTTATTCACACAGTTTGCTTCGTTACCAAATGCAGCAAGGAGCTTTGTGGAGGTGGCACTCTACCCCGCTTCAATCAAGGAGGAAACATAGGAGGACATGGGTGATTCCTATATGCTGACCAGATTGGCAGCTACCAGGCGCCGCACACCCCTGGTTGGGTCATGGGCCTAGCCCATTTTTGTTTATTTTTGTTTTTTTATTTTTGTTTCGTTTTGTTTTTCTTGTTTTGTTTTTGTTTCTTTTCATTATATATTTTTTATTTTCTAGATTTGAAAATATTAAAGATTTTAAAAATATTTAAATTTGAAAAAAATCAAATTCATAATTGTTCATATTTTGGAAATTGTTCAAATTTAAAAGATGCCCACACTAAACAATTGTTTAAATTTTGAAATTTTTAAATTTTATAAAAAACAATTTTTGAAAATTGATTAGTTTTTAAAAATGTTCAATTTAAATTAATGTTCAAATTTGAAAAATGTTCGATTTCGAAGAAAAAATGTTTAAATTTAAAAAAATCAAAAAATGTGGATAGTTTAAATTTTTTTACTTTATAGAAAATGTTCAGACTTAAATAACATAAATTTTGGAAAAGAAAAGGAAACATGAAAGAAGCAAAAAACAAGAAACACGGAAATTAGAAGGAAAAAAGGGCACTGGGTCGGCCCAACATAGGGTTGTGCAGTGGGTACTATACATCGACCTAGCATCTCCCTAGTGTGGGTGGTGGTGGTGGGTTAGGATGGAGAAATTAACCGTTTCGTCATGCATGGCCCCCTTCCGGCGATGTAGGCGGCACCCTTCACTATCATGATCCCTTCATGGCCTCATCGCCACTCACGTCTCTACTCGTGACCCGTACTGTTATGTGCAAAATTCACTTTTTATGCCTGTTCAGATTTTTGTATAATGATATATAATTAATTACTTATCTAGAATAATTGGTTGTATTTTCTACAAGTATGGTATGAAGGCATTACTAGGAGGCGTTGGCGCGGCGGTACGCCGCGCCCGTGGACATCTGTTTGCAGAGAATTAATCTTATTAAGTGGATTAGAGGCACTACGTGAGTACAAAATTGATTGTGCATGCATTGTTAGCGGTGGTGTTTTAGCAAAGATGAATCTAGATCCACACTGCAAGAGGCAACACTGACAGAATCTGAAAGGTAAGATACTTACATCAGGTCATACAGCGAAGGTGGAGTTATCTTGTACAGTCCAAATCGATATTCACACTGGTCTAGGCGAGACGGTACATGTATATATATATATTCCAAAGAGCTTTACAGCTGTATGCTGTTTTCTTGTTGATTTGCACATGTACTTTTGTAGATAATTTGCAAACTCAAACCCAGTGTATATGGTAGCAGTATTAAGAGAAGATATATCATAAAAAATATCTGAGTGCCAAAAGTGAGTAAATGGGCGTTGTTTCTGTCGATTTTCATGCCGTATCTTGCAGAGAGGAAGCTGTAGATTTTTCTCAAAATTTGCTGAATAAACGGCTTGAACCTATGGCTTGAACATATACCTTTTAACAGTCATGAAAATTTGTGGGTACCTGTATGGAGGGGCTTGCCGTAGAGCGGATTGTCTGCATGTGTGCTCTTTAGTTCGATTTTGTTTTTTGTTTTTTGGTGCTGGCCGATTTCAAAAGGGATAATAATACACCGATCTTGTTAAGTCCAACTGAACTCCTGTATTTGATGTGGAGCCAGCTAAAGCTGTTCTGCATAAGCACACCCAAGTATCAGGGACCTGATCCAGAGATAAGAGGCTTACAGCTTAGGTGGCATTAAGCTTGGCACCGTAGTGTATCAATTTGAAATCTACTGAGTCCATGCGGTTAAGAGTGGCTTACAACTTAGGTCCATGCCGTTGAGATAACCTACTGAAAATTCTTCTGCTGAAAATTATAGTTCATACAGAATATTATCACATAGCGTGCTCGCAGGTTCAGGGATAAAACCTTCGATCTTGTGTGCGCGCAGGGAGGAGGGAAGAGTGGGGCAACGCAAGCAGCGGACACTGAGTTATAGCACCTATGGGTTCAGACATCAACAGCCGATGGGTATGTCACCTCTCTCTATGCTGGCTCAATAGGAGCAATTTTATCTGAAATAGCAATTGAATGCACCCGAGTAGGAATTTCTATGGGGAGAAAGGTAAACAAAGCCCACAACACCTGGAAACTTGTACATTGCTCTGCCACAAGAGACAATAACAACAGAAGACGGTTTGGTTTAGTTCAGGTCCATAACGTGCATGGTTCTCATTTCTCCCCCAGACAGCTCTCAGCCTGCTACAGTTCTTGGCCTCCACCTCTTTCTCCGCCGGGCAGATCCGGAGCCACTCCGCCGGAATAGCCGGCCGGAGGCGGTGAAGGTGACGCGCCGGAGTAGTATAGGTTAGTGTAGGTCTTTCCTTTCTCTAGTTTTGCTGTTTACCCTTGTGGATCTTGGCTTGATGCCCGTGTTGAGGTGGTGGCGGTGGAGTCTGGGCTTCTCCATGCTGCTGGCGGCGGTGCTGCAGCTGCTCGTGGTGCTCCGGTGGTCGGAGCCAGAGGCGAGCGGCGGCAGGACGACGTCATCCTCTCCAATAAAGGCCTTCTTCGAGTCTCCAGATCTGGGCGAGCTCGTCTTCGATCCCCCTCTCTCTAGCCACCGCGGCGGTGGAGGTTGGGAGAGGATCTTCGACGACCACTGCTTTTGGCGGATCTGCGGGCTCCTTCTGCGGAGCTGATCTTCGACGAGCGAAATACACGGTGACCAAGCTTGTCACCGTGATCCATGGCCAATATGGTGGCCCGATTTCAACAACCTCCATGGCGGAGGCCCTCTCGGTCGGCTGCTGGAGCTCGACGGCACGAGGGAGACAAGTGGTTCGTCCCCGTCTCTCTGGTGATTGCCAGGGGCTTGACCTTTGCGTCGGCAAGGAGCGTTCGAGCATCTTGCGCTCGGAGTCGGCGGTGACGCACGGAGTTCGCCGGCGGCGCGTGGCGGAGATTACCCTGGACCCGATTGCTTTTCCTCCTTTTTGGTCAGGGTGGTTTTTGTAAAGTGGAAGGCCCTTTCTTCAAAGTTTAGGTTTATCTGGGCAAGAGATGTAAAAGGGCTTTTCTGTAAAATGTACCTGCCACTTGGTTCAATATAAGTGCTCCACCGGGGTCTTCTGACCCCTTTTGTGTTCAAAAAAAAAAAAAAAAAAAAAAAAAAGGTCCATAACGTGCATCATTTAGATTTCTGCTAAGAGCATCTCCAACAGGCGCGCTATATCGCGGCGCGCTAAAACCAAGAATCCGCGCGCGGTAAACAGATATGGCGCGCTGTGCCGTTTTTTCCTCCGCCGGGCGCGGCAAAATACAGCGCGTGCGCGCGCAGGAAAAATGGTCCTCCGCCGGGCGCTGCAAAATACAGCGCGCGCGGGCGCGGAAAACAGATTTCTAGTCTATTTTGCATTCACAATTCATGAAAGAAATGACACAATTCATGAAATAAATGACACAAAGTGCAACAACATCACATAGTTCAACAAGGACACACAAAATGACGTAGTTCAACAATGACACACGACATATGGTTCAAATGGACAAAGTGAAACAATGCATATCACAAATGCATATCACACTTCCGCATTTTCCAAGTCAACACCTTCTTCTTCGTCCTCGTCATCTTGGGTTGAAGGAGGAATAGTAGCATTCATGGAAGACACGAAGCCTCCCGGTGGTGCTCCCATACTCCCGTACACACCACTCACGGAGCCTCCCATGGTCCCTCCAAACACTCCTCCATAGCTTGATCCTCCCATGCCGGCCATGCCTCCATAGCCTCCCATGCCGGCCATACCTCCCATGGAGGGCATGGGCATGCTTCCCATGCCGGCCATGCCTCCCATGGAGGGCATGGGCATGCTTCCCATGCCGCCCATGCCTCCCATGGTGGGCATGGGCATGCTTCCCATGCCGCCCATGCCTCCCATGCCTCCTCCAAACATGCCTCCTCCAAACATACTTCGGCGCCTGGTTCGGCGCCGGAGGAGGAGGCTGTCGGCGGGGGACGGGCGCCTTCGCTTTCTTCGGTGGCGCGACGGCGGCGGGGCCGACGTGAGGCCGTTTCGTTGACGGCGCCTTCCCCCTCCTCGGCGCGGGCCGCGCGTTGCCGGTGCCCTGCGCGGCCATGCCACGCCGCGGCGGCGCCTGCGTGTAGTGCCCCGCGCGGCGGGACGAACAGCGCCCGCGCAGCGGCCGTTGGGTTCCCGGCGTCGGCGCCGCCGCTAGGGTTTGGCGCTGGCGCGGCGGAAGTGGCGGCGGCGGCGGAGGGTGTGACGAGTAGGGAGGGGTCGGCGGGTTGCCGGAGGAGTCGTCCATCGTCGGGATCGCCGGCGGCGCGCGGAGACGACGGATTGGGCTCGGGGCAGCGACGCGGGGAGGAAGTTTCAGCGCGGGGATTTTCGCGGTTGGACGAGCGATGCCGCGCGCTGTGGCCGACGCGCCGGATATGCCGCTCCGGATTGTGCAAAACGCCGCGCGCCCTAAAAATTTTACAGCACCGCGCCGTTTACCGCGCCTGCTGGAGCGCCTGATTCTGTCCCGCGCGCGCTATATCGGACGTTTTTATGCCGCGCGGCCTATATAGCGCGCCTGTTGGAGATGCTCTAACTTTTTACACATCTGCTTCACGCAGTAAAATATTATCATAGAATAGACAGTGGGTAAAGGCAGCTGCTAAAGAAATTGAACTCTGGCCATATGCCTTTGTGATGCTGCTTAAGGGAGTACATGACTTCAGATTTCAGGTTGTTGCCCGCAACACGTAAATTCAGAAGCCCCTTTCATTGGCTTTAGTGTCTCTGCACTAAGTTGCTCCATATGCTGATAAACCTGCAATTAGTACCACATATGATGAGACCTAAACATGGATTGTAAGAGAAATAGCCACATATAATACAAATATAGAAATCAACATATGAATAATAGTACAGCGAGAGGGAGCACAGCAAGAGAAATGACCATATGAATGACAGCACGTCGCCGACCAACAACAACAGATGAGGATTGAGCAGCTGCTGCAGAATGGTTATTGCTAGCACTCTCATCATCCTCGTCAAATATGCGCATCCTGTGATCTAACTCATTTTGGGTGTTATAAATATATAGCTGGGTAAATTTAGGAACAGGATCTCCCTCTGAAGGGAACAAAGAGCCAATCTCATGACAAAACAACCCCTCAAATCTTCAAGTCATATGGACCGTGCCAGAAAGCTGGCTTTGGCAAGTAAACGCCAACTTTGTTAAGAGTTTGACCCTGTCTTATGTTAATGGTCATTGCATGCTATATAATGGTCACATCAGGTCCATAATGTGCATCGATTTAGCTTAGTAGGCAGCACTGCTATATCAGGTTCAACTATTTTGAAAGAATGAATTGGAGGATTTTACTATTTCAATGCTAGCAAACGGTCTTCTATTTCAATGCTAGCAAACAACACTGTTGTATCAGGTCCATGAAATATATAGCATAGAATTGCGAACCCGCAATTATGATGTTCCACTATTTATGTGATTTTTTATAACACATGGAAAAATATTTTTCAAAACTCAAAAGTTGGGAAAAAATCCTGAACTTTTATGTAGATAGCTAATGCAGTCTACCTGGGTGAACAGACCAAAGTTCCAAGAAAATAATATATAATGGACAAACTTAAATGGGCACAAACTGTATTGTTCAGTTAGCATGTCAATTGTAGGTAATTATGTTGCAAGAAAAAAATGCACTTTCTTGGACTTCAGACCGTCTAAGTTCACCGCAATTTCTTCGAGCATAGACAGTGGTTACATGTAAACTCCACTGAAAGTTAACCCCAGGATTAGCCTGGTCAGTATCAAGGAGGATAACAAATAACAGAAGATAACACAATGGTTTCTATTAATAAATCAAATCAAACAATGAACAACTTAGCATCTAACCTAGCGGTTAGGGTTGGGTTCGAAGATTTCTGTGTATTCTTCTGTCACACAGCGGTTGGATTAAAGAACCTCAACAGTACATGATACACATTCCACCAATTTCTCAAGTTCAATATAGTACTGAGAAAGATCAGAATCATGAATCCTCTTGGCTAACCGACCACAAATGAACAAAGTAGTAATACACACATTATGAATATCTCATCCGTGTATGTATTGAGCTGCTACTAAACACCATATAAGCTTGTATAACTATGTTATTAGTAGTATACATGAGCTTGAACTGGCATATATCCTTTTTTCCTATAAACAGGGAAAAAATTCATAGTAATACCCATGATAGACTGGAACAGCATGTACAATAGCATCCTAAGTGACAAAGATGAATTACATGAACACATATCTAGAATTTAATAAGCATTGCTAATTTTCAAAAAAAGAAGGTTTTATATCAAGCACCTGAACTACCTGCATGAAATCTGCAGAGAATTATCTTTATCAGGTGATCATCCAAGTAGGGTATGTGACCATGGCACGCTAACTCCACCTCTTTGCGGTTTTGAACAATTTTCGTTTCTACTTGCTCTGATGGAGGGTCTACACTCTCTCTTTCTTCCTTGTAATTTGTTCACCTGCATTGAGGCCCGTAAAAGGATATTTAGAGCATCTCCAGCCGCGTCCCCCAAACCGTCCCCCAAAGCGCGCCGGATCGAGCGTTTGGGGGACGTGGTTTGTTCGTGCCGCGTTTGGGGGACGTCGCTCCCCAGCCGCGTCTCCCAAACGCCGCCCCCAAACATTAAAATAATTTTTTTAACACATAAACCATTTATATCAAATGTAGCATATGAATAAAAATGTTTGCGAGGACTGTTTTCAAATTAAATTACAACAAACAATAAAACAAGTAATCAAATATAATAAATAGGGCTAGATGCTACATCAAGGTGCCACGGTATTTCCTTTGATCCTCCACAAATGCTCAACGAGATCAGCTTGAAATTGCGCCGAGGCAGACGACGCAACAAACAGCTGCCAATCGCGCCTACCTGGCAAGTCGTCGAGCACCTTCTGTGCGCGGAGGCGAGATGGATTTGACGGCGCGTTCTGGGACGCGCTGGCGACGCGGCGGCGGCGGCACGACCGGCGGGAGCCCCAGCCGCGACAACGGTGCCGACTCTCAGAGATCGACGCCCAAACGGCCGGGAAATCCAGCGGCGGCGGTGGGGTGGGAGGCGCGGGAAGGAAGGAGCGACGAGAAAAGAGGCGCGAACCAACGGTTTATGCAAATAGTCGCCGACATGTGGGAGCCCGCCTCGCTTTTCGTTGTGTCCAGGCGTCCCGGAGCGTCCCTCGTGGGACGGGGACGGGCTCGGGCGCCGGACACCGTATAGGGGCGCGCCGGACAAAAAAGGGCTTTGGGGGACGCGGCTGGAACGCATTTTTCGTCCGGCGCGCCCCAAATCCCTTTGGGGGACGCTTTGGGGGACGCGACTGGAGATGCTCTTAGGTTTGAAAAATTAAAGAACATCTCTTGCATTGACCAGTGAGACCTGGAGATCACCAAGGCGAAGGGAGATAGCTAGCCTTTCATTCAAGAACCAATGATTTGGTTGGTTCCTGGTTATGCCATGCTCATGTGCAAACAAATATTATTGGTATTCTGTATAAGATGATTTTGAAGACTTTTCATATCATATGAAATAAAGACTAATTTCCCAAACTATTCCCAGAAACTTATATGTCCATGCTTCTCTTTTCTTATTTGCATAGAGGGGACAGAGGGAGACACGAGAAAAAGGCAGCTTACTGGATCGTTGCCGTCAGAGAAGATGGCTGAACCTTCTTAGCTGGCCTGCTGCTGCCTCCAATATATGGGAGGGTGTCGGAGGCCGTGTAGTGACACACGAAGGTGTTGCCCATGGCCAAGTCGACATGGATGGTGGTGTTGGACATCTCCCCATGGCATCCTCCATGAGTGTGAGCTTTCCAGCGGCACCGTGCGGAGAGCCTCGCACGGCAACCAGATCCTCACCGAAGTAGCCCACTTGCGCGTACAGCGAGAGGCGGCGGGGATCATGGTGGCGAGGCACAGCGACCGCTCCATCGACGATGATGCACACACCCCCTTTTCCATTAAATTCACCAGAAAACACCCGAAAGAGGAGGGCGCCGATGTTCCTACCGCGCCGCCATCTGCCTCAAGAAGGAGAGGAGAGCCCCAAGCTCATCCCTCCACAGCGGTTGAAGAGGAGGGCACCGAGGTCCCCACCGCGCCGCCATCTGCGTTGGGGGAGAGGGGAGCCCCAAGCTCTTCCTCCACGGTGGCTGAAGAGGAGGGCGCCCAGGTCTTCATCGCGCTTCCATCTTCCTCGGGAATGAGAGGAGAGCCCCGAGACCTTCCTCCACGCCATCAGCCGCCTTAGTAGGTGGCACGGCGGCCAGAGAGGGAGAAGAGGACGCCGGCCAGAGAGGAAGAAGAGGACGCCAGCCATAGGGAAGGATGTAAGGAAGAAGTTGGGGGCGAATTGTTCCATGGTGGAGGTCATGGGGCGCCCCTTTGACCAGTTACCGCCTTGACTGAATAAACCAGAAGGCAATAGACGTAGTCTGGAGCGATCCATAAAAAGAGGAAGGAGGGAGGCAGCAGCCCGTAGCCGGTTGCCTGTCTACCCAAAAATAGAGATGCAAAACAATTATTACCTAAGTAGATTAGGAAAAGGACAAAACAAATAGCTACCTGTCAATCAACAACGGGAGGAAAGAGTGGATAAATAACAATCTACAGTTCCTCAATCCCAGTTACCGCCTTGACTGAATAAACCAGAGTCTGGAGCGATCCATAAAAAGAGGAAGGAGGGAGGCAGCAGCCCGTAGCCGGTTGCCTGTCTACCCAAAAAATAGAGATGCAAAACAATTATTACCTAAGTAGATTAGGAAAAGGACAAAAAAAATAGCTACGTGTCAATCAACAACGGGAGGAAAGAGTGGATAAATAACAATCTACAGTGCCTCAATCCCAGTTACCGCCTTGACTGAATAAACCAGAGTCTGGAGCAATCCATAAAAAGAGGAAGGAGGGAGGCAGCAGCCCGTAGCCGGTTGCCTGTCTACCCAAATAATAGAGATGCAAAACAATTATTACCTAAGTAGATTAGGAAAAGGACAAAACAAATAGCTACGTGTCAATCAACAACGGGAGGAAAAAGTGGATAAATAACAATCTACAGTGCCTCAATCAAGGAGATGGCGTAAAATCAGCTACCCTTTATATAGTGTATAATTTTCTGCTAGATATAGTTCATCGCTTTGAATTGGTGACTAGTCTGAAGTTCCACAAGGTACATCATTTCACACTTAAGATCTTATATAGACTTCTCCGGAAAGTCGTGTTACTCATTTTCCTATGATCCGTAGAATTTCATGCCACTTTCTAATTGTCTATGTGTATAAATTATACGGTACTATTGTCGACTGCTTTGTATGCTGTCAGAAGCAAGTTATTAGAGAATAGAGCAAAATGCACAAAGGTATAAAAGAAATTGATGTTGTGGAAACCGATGCCTCAACATCACGTTTTTGCTGTTCCTAAACTTCCTACTTGGACGAACTGACTTGGGTGAACCGTAGAGAGGTGGAGATAAACAAGTAAATGATTTGCCACACTTCCTTATTTCTCTTATGATTTATCAAAGGATCATACGATTTTTTCCTAAATGCAAATATCATCAATGCTTTCCTTCTATATCATCCATGTTGTTAATGGCTACGATTTTTAAATTTTCAGCACATATCTGCATACTTTCAATTGTTACAAGACATGTTGTGATAGCTACAGAATTTTGCTTCCGACAATCCATGATTCTCAGTCTCCTATATATTGTGATAGGAACATAGTTTTGATTCAGAACACACATGCTTCACATGTCTTTTATGCGTCCATTTGTTTCTACCAGGAGATGACTGCAGGTTGTCGATAAACCCCTGCCATTCTTCGTCAGCTTCGTCATCTCTGCTCGCGAACGTAGCTCTGATCTTGACGCTCCTTTTTGAACATTCGTCTACACAGCGGTGGCCATGTTCAAGCATGATTCGTCCCAGCAACGCTTGCTTCCGTAGGCTCGGGGCTGCATCTTCTCTATGACCCATTGTTGTATATGGAAACAAATTCGGATATCAATAGAAGCAGATACTATTTCATGTAGATGCAAAAATTAGATTATTTTCGAATCAATGATGATAGAAGCATATATTTGCTTCGCTGGAAGCGAACATCGTACTCTATTGAAGTAAAATTGCTTCTATTTTTAACATCATATACTGATGGAAGCGTATATTTGTTACACTAGAAGCAAATCAATTTTACATTGACAATTCGCTGGTCAATTGAAGGATACCTTTTCAATGGTCGAAATAAGAAATCTAATGGAAACAATCACCAGTTGTCTTTTAAGCAAATCTCGTTGTCTAAACGAAGCACAATATTATCGGTAGAAATCAAAATTTAGTCGTACCAAAAATAAATTCATTACAACTGTAAATATATTTTCTTCATAGAGAAGCAATATTCAAAACCTTTGGAGTCAAAATTTGATTCATAAGAAGCATACTGTTTATCGAAGAATCTGACTTTTCATAAATTATTAGCTTCCATAACTTCTGAATTTCATTTCCTAATAATCTGGGGAAGCCAAATTAGAATTCTAATTAGGCAACACGTGATTGACGGGATTTATTGCAAGCTAATTAATAGCTCAGATTTCTCTTTACAAGCCCACACTTTGGGTTGTATCGCACGGTGGAAGCAAAACAAATCAAACGGCCTAGGACTGGTCCAATTGAAAGCTAAGTATCGGGGCCGGTTCCTAGTGGTGGCCTTGTCTTTCATCATCATATTCTTGGTTCTTAATACCTTGTTTACCCATGTCATGAGGTGTTTGAAAGCACCAGGTGTAGGTAGATGGGAGAGATGCGGATGCATCGTACCTTAGGATTTGTGTTTCACTAATTTTGATAACCAAAGCAATGAAATAATAATTTTCCAGAACACTTACTCTATCGAGTTACTCGCTTTCACTTTACTTGCTTTCACTTTATTTGATTTTACTTAACTTGCACTAGCTAGTTTTACTTTATATGTTTACTTTCAGCACTTCATAGTTTTCTAGTTAGAAGTACTTATAGGGCTCTAGAGAATAAATATTTAATTTTAGCTCCTTGTTGGTTTGACACCCAAATACTTATCGAATTGTACTACGGTGCTTCATGATCAGAAATACATATGTATATGTAGACGGTTTTAGGTCATGACGAGTCCAAGGGTGCAAAGATGAGGGGCATCTGAGCCATTAGGGGGAATGGGCCCCACTCATGTGGCCAGGATATCAGGCCGCCTGGTGGGCCCAATCTTTGGCCTCGCTCCGAGTGAGGCTTCAGGTCTTGATTTTCCATAAAAAATCCGCAGAAAAAATCCCAGATCATTTTGAGTTTCGAAGTTTGCTGAATGTAAAAGATACACGAAACAAGGTTTTCCCACCTGTAGGGTTATAATACAAATAAAAGAGATATTTTAGAAAAATCCTAAAAATATTCTAACTCACGATCATGACAACTTATATGAATCAACTATGATAAAATATGACACAATAACATTTTAGAAGGCTAAATGGGCTGGCCCACCAACATTCTAAAAAGAATGAGTGATGACGATAATGCCTGATTGCTACCTCTACCGTGGTCTTTCTTCTATTTGGCACATGTGTGCTTCATGTGGGTGGTCAGGTTAGTAGGTGGTGCCCAATTTGATTGTGTTCCATGATATACGTCGGTACATATGTAGCATTTTTTGCCGATTTCTCACTAATTAACAGGTCAATCTCTTCTCCTCAATTAATCATTTGATTCATAGGATAGGAAAATCATAGGAATAGAAAAAGTAGAGGATTGAGATATCATGGCTAGTTGAATCATATAGGAAGATGAGTTATGTTTAATTGTGGCAAAGAAAATTTTCCATGGGGTATGACCTAATGTTTTATTCCTATAGGATTTACACTACGAAATTTCTATAGGATTAGTTTCTATCAACTAGTGTAGGAAAAATTCACATAGGTTCTAAATCCTATATAATTTCTATACGAATCTTATGAATCAAAGACGCCCTTAAATGACACGTCTTTTGTCTTGTTTCAGAAAAAGAAATCTAATTGTAGCACTTCATACCAGAAGGTGCCTACCACCTGTACTATTCCGACGTCCTAACGGCTCGCTGATATGGTTTACCAGGGAGTTTATGTCCTGGTTTGGACAAAATGTGGCACATAAGCTTCCGAGTGTGTGACATTTCATGCATGTGGCATATTTATCTCTTGTTTACTTTTTTTAGATAAAAGGCCATAGGACCGACGCGCTCGCACACACACACACACAAGACAAGGTTCAACCTAGGCAACACCTGCCAAACGCGAGCAGCCGGCACGACTATTACAGTCTATGGTGAGGAAGAGCAAGCGCAGAGCAGGATACGTTGTCGGACTAGTGCTCACCCTAGCACGGGCGAGACCGACAACCACCACACCGACTAGACATCACCACCGTCGCAGACGCTGCCAGAGGCCGGCCACCACCAGGACTCGACCAACAAAGCTCACAGACCGGCGAGGAACACCAAGGAAGAACACTTCGAGAAACACCGCGAGCATATTTATCTCTTGTTTAATTAAGCTGAATGTTTGTTGTATGTGATGGTAATGATTAGGCTATTATTCGTTGTGGTGTGGCCTGCCACACTTTCTCATTAGGCTATTATAGTTATCATGATTACTGGATTGTGATAAACTATATATTTCTATCGAGGTTGTGAGCAATGAAAGGTTTCATTTCCTGAAAAATTGGAATCAAGCTATACAAAGTCCACTAGTAGAAAAAGAGGCTTCCATACAACCCCTTTAGTACCCAAAATGTCAGAACCGCGACTAGTGGGGTCTTTAGTCTGAAGGTCTGAGCCCAGCGGGCTCGGTCGACAACTGGTGTACGGGCGGGGCTTTAGTCCCGGTTGGCATGGCTGATACGTCTCAACCGTATCTATAATTTGTTATGTTTCATGCTACTTTTATGATGATACTCACATGTTTTATACACATTATATGTCATTTTTATGCATTTTCCGGCACTAACCTATTGACGAGATGCCGAAGAGCCAGTTGATGTTTTCTGCTGTTTTTGGTTTCAGAAATCCTACTAAGGAAATATTCTCGGAATTGGACGAAATCAACGCCCAGGGTCTTATTTTTCCACGAAGCTTCCAGAAGACCGAAAGGATTACGAAGTGGGGCGACGAGGTGCCGCCACACTAGGGCCGCGCGGCCAGGCTAGGGCCCGCGCCGCCCTAGCGTGTGGGCCCCTCGTGACGCCCTCGACTCCGCCCTTCCGCCTACTTAAAGCCTTCGTCGCGAAAACCCCAGTACCGAGAGCCACGATACGGAAAACCTTCCAGAGACGCCTCCGCCGCCAATCCCATCTCGGGGGATTCAGGAGATCGCCTCCGGCACCCTGTCGGAGAGGGGAATCATCTCCCGGAGGTCTCTTCATCGCCATGATCTCCTCCGGATCGATGTGTGAGTAGTTCACCCCTGGACTATGGGTCCATAGCAGTAGCTAGATGGTTGTCTTCTCCTCATTGTGCTATCATGTTAGATCTTGTGAGCTGTCTATCATGATCAAGATCATCTATTTGTAATGCTACATGTTGTGTTTGTTGGGATCCGATGAATATTGAATACTATGTCAAGTTGATTATCAATCTATCATATATGTTGTTTATGTTCTTGCATGCTCTCCGTTGCTAGTAGAGGCTCTGGCCAAGTTGATACTTGTGACTCCAAGAGGGAGTATTTATGCTCGATAGTGGGTTCATGCCTCCATTGAATGCGGGACGGTGACGAGAAAGTTCTAAGGTTGTGGATGTGTTGTTGCCACTAGAGATAAAACATCGATGCTTTGTCTAAGGATATTTGTGTTGATTACATTACGCACCATACTTAATGCAATGGTCACGTTGTTTGCAACTTAATACTTGGAAGGGGTTCGGATGATAACCTGAAGGTGCACTTTTTAGGCATAGATGCATGCTGGATAGCGGTCTATGTACTTTGTCGTAATGCCCTGATTAAATCTCATAGTACTCATCATGATATATGTATGTGCATTGTTATGCCTTCTTTATTTGACAATTGTCCAACTGTAATTTGTTCACCCAACATGCGTTTATCTTATGGGAGAGACACCACTAGTGAACTGTGGACCGCGGTCCATTCTTTACATCTGAAATACAATCTACTGCAATTGTTCTTTACTGTTCTTCGCAAACAACCATCATCATCCACACTATACATCTAATCCTTTGTTTACAGCAAGCCGGTGAGATTGACAACCTCGCTGTTACGTTGGGGCAAAGTACTTTGATTGTGTTGTGCAGGTTCCACGTTGGCGCCGGAATCCCTGGTGTTGCGCCGCACTACACTCCGTCACCAACAACCTTCACGTGTTCCTTGACTCCTACTGGTTCGATAACCTTGGTTTCATATGAGAGAAAACTCGCTGCTGTACGCATCATACCTTCCTCTTGGGGTTCCCAACGGACGTGTGTTAACTACTACCACGCCAACAGCAAGGATTTTTCTGGCGCCGTTGCCGGGGAGGAATCAACACTCCATCAAGCCCCGTCACGCGCCATCAAGGATTTTTCTGGCGCCGTTGCCGGGGAGATCAAGACACGCTGCAAGGGGAGTCTCCCACATCCAATCTCTTTACTTTGTTTTTGTCTTGCTTTACTTTACTTTATTTACTGCTTTGTTTGCTCTTATATCAAAAACACACAAAAAATTAGTTGCTAGTTTTACTTTATTGTTCTCCATATTAAAAACACAAAAAAATTAGTTACTTGCATTTACTTTATTTAGTTTGCTTTATTTACTACTGCTAAAATGGGTACTGTTGAGAATACTAAGTTGTGTGACTTCACTAGCACAAATAATAATGATTTCTTATGCACACCTATTGCTCCACCTGCTACTACAGCGAGAATTCTTTGAAATTAAACCTGCTTTACTAAATCTTGTTATGAGAGAGCAATTTTCTGGTGTTAGTTACGATGATGTTGCTGCCCATCTTAATAATTTTGTTGAACTATGTGAAATGCAAAAGTATAAGGATGTAGATGGTGAAATTATAAAATTAAAATTGTTTCCTTTCTCTTTAAGAGGAAGAGCTAAAGATTGGTTGCTATCTCTACCTAGAAATAGTATTGATTCATGGACTAAATGTAAGGATGCTTTTATTGGTAGATATTATCCTCCCGCTAAAATTATATCTTTGAGAAGTAGCATAATGAATTTTAAGCAATTAGATAATGAACATGTTGCTCAAGCATGGGAGAGAATGAAATCTTTGGTGAAGAATTGCCCTACCCATGGACTAACTACCTGGATGATCATCCAAACCTTTTATGCAGGATTGAATTTTTCTTCGCGGAACCTATTGGATTCAGCTGCTGTAGGTATCTTTATGTCCATCACTTTGGGGGCGGCAACAAAGCTTCTTGATGATATGATGACAAATTACTCTGAATGGCACACGGAAAGAGCTCCACAAGGTAAGAAGGTAAATTCTGTTGAAGAAACCTCCTCCTTGAGTGATAAGATTGATGCTATTATGTCTATGCTTGTGAATGGTAGATCTAATGTTGATCCTAATAATGTTCCTTTAGCCTCATTGGTTGCCCAAGAAGAACATGTTGATGTGAATTTCATTAAAAGTAATAATTTCAACAACAATGCTTATAGGAATAATTCTGGTAACAACTATAGGCCATATCCTTCTGCTAATGGTAATGGTTATGGTAATTCTTATGGGAATTCTTACAACAATAATAGGAGTGTACCCCCTGGTCTTGAAGCTATGCTTAAAGAATTTATTAGTACACAAACTGCTTTTAATAAATCTGTTGAGGAAAAGCTTGATAAAATTGATATTCTTGCTTCTAAGGTTGATAGACTTGCCTCTGATGTTGATCTTTTAAAATTGAAAGTTATGCCTAATAAGGATAATGATAATAAAATTGTTACTACAGCAAACTCCATCCAAGTTCGAATTAATGAGAATATTAGATTGATGGCTGAATTGCATGCTAGGTGGGAAAGAGAAGAAAACGAAAAACTTGCTAAAGAGAATAATGTAGCTAAAGTTTGGACTATTACCACCACTAGTAATGATAATGCTTCACATGTTGCTACACCCCCTACTATCAATGGTAAAATAATTGGTGTTGGGTGCAAAACTGCCTGAAACTGCTGAAATTGCTAAAACTGCTGAAACTGTTTGTGATAAAACTGCTGAAATTTTTCAAAATGTTGGGGACAATGATCCCATTGCTGTAGATCATAATGGTTTAGATTTTGATTATTGTCACATCTCTGAAGTTATAAAGTTCTTACAAAAACTTGCTAAAAGTCCCAATGCTAGTGCTATAAATTTGGCCTTTACAAAACATATTACAAATGCTCTCATAAAAGCTAGAGAAGAGAAACAAAAACTTGAAACCTCTATTCCTAGGAAGTTAGAAGATGGTTGGGAGCCCATCATTAATATGAGGGTCAATGATTTTGATTGTAATGCTTTATGTGATCTTGGTGCATGTATTTCTGTTATGCCTAAGAAAATCTATGATATGCTTGACTTGCCGCCATTGAAAAACTGTTATTTGGATGTTAATCTTGCTGATAATGCTATAAAGAAACCTTTGGGGAGGATTGATAATGTTCGCATTATGGTTAACAATAACCTTGTCCCTGTTGATTTTGTTGTCTTGGATATTGAATGCAATGCTTCTTGTCCCATTATATTGGGAAGACCTTTTCTTCGAACTGTTGGTGCTACCATTGATATGAAGGAAGGTAATATTAAATATCAATTTCCTCTCAAGAAAGGTATGGAACACTTCCCTAGAAAGAGAATGAAGTTACCTTATGAATCTATTATTAGAACAAATTATGATGTTGATGCTTCGTCTCTTGACAATGCTTGATTCACACTTTCTGCGCCTAGCTGAAAGGCGTTAAAGAAAAGCGCTTATGGGAGACAACCCATTATTTTACTTCTGCACTTTATTTTATATTTGAGTCTTGGAAGTTGTTACTACTGTAGCAACCTCTCCTTATCTTTATTTTATTGCATTGTTGTGCCAAGTAAAGTCTTTGATAGTAAAGTCAATACTAGATTTGGATTACTGCGCAAGAACAGATTTCTTGCTGTCACGAAATTGAGCCGCCCCTGCTGTAGAAAATTTAGAAAAATCTGCCAATTTACGTGCGTGATCCACAGATATGTACGCAACTTTTATTCAATTTGGGAATTTTCATCTGAGCAAGTCTGGTGCCTCTAAAAAGTTCGTCTTTACGGACTGTTCTGTTTTAACAGATTCTACCTTTTATTTCGCATTGCCTGTTTTGCTATGTTTGATGGATTTCTTTGTTCCATTAACTTTCAGTAGCTTTGTGCAATGTCCATAAGTGTTAAGAATGATTATGTCACCTCTGAATATATGAATTTTCAATTATGCACTAACCCTCTAATGAGATTGTTTTGAGTTTGGTGTGGAGGAAGTTTTAAAGGGTCAAGAGAGGAGGATGATACAATATGATCAAGAAGAGTGAAAAGTCTAACCTTGGGGATGCCCCCGTGGTTCATCCCTGCATATTTTAAGAAGACTCAAGCATCTAAGCTTGGGGATGCCCAAGGCATCCCTTCTTCATCGACAACTTATCAGGTCACCTCTAGTGAAACTATATTTTATTCCATCACATCTTATGTGCTTTACTTGGAGCGTCTGTTTGTTTTTTTGTTTTTGTTTTTGTTTGAATAAAATCGGATCCTAGCATTCTTTGTTTGGGAGAGAGACACGCTCCGCTGTTTCGTATGAACACATGTGTTCTTAGCTTTATTCTTAATGTTCATGGCGAAGGTTGAACTATTTCGTTCATTGTTATATGGTTGGAAACGGAAAATGCCGCATGTGGTAAATGGTATAATGTCTTGAATAATTTGATACTTGGCAATTGTTGTGCTTATATAGATCATGTTTAAGCTCTTGCATCATGTACTTTGCACCCATTAATGAAGAACTACATAGAGCTTGTTAAAATTTGGTTTGCATGATTGGTCTCTAGAGTCTAGATATTTTACGGTTAAGGTGTTTGAACAACAAGGAGACAATGTAAAGTCTTATAATGCTTACAATATGTTCATATGTGAGTCTTGCTGCACCGTTTTATACTTGAGTTTGCTTCAAACAACCTTGCTAGCCTAGTCTTGTATTGAGAGGAATTCTTCTCGTGCATCCAAATCCTTGAGCCAAAAACTATGCCATTTGTGTCCACCATACCTACCTACTACATGGTATTTCTCTGCCATTCCAAAGTACATTACTTGAGTGCTACCTTTAAAAATTCTATCCTTTGTCTTTGCAATATATAGCTCATGGGAAAAATAGACTTAAAAACTATTGTGGTGAAGAATATGTACTTATGTGTCTTATTTCTAAATAAGTTGCTTGTTGAGCGGTAACCATGTTTCTGGGGACGCCATCAACTATTACACCTTTGTTGAATATCATGTGAGTTGCTATGCATGTTCGTCTTGTGTGAAGTAAGGGCGATTTTCATGATCAAATGGTTTGAGTATGCATATTGTTAGAGAAGAACATTGGGCCGCTAACTAAAGCCATGATTCATGGTGGAAGTTTCAGTTTGGACAATTAATCCTCAATCTCCTATGAGAATTTTAAACTGTTGTTGAATGCTTATGCATTAAAGAGGAGTCCATTATTTGTTGTCTATGTTGTCCCGGTATGGATGTCTAAGTTGAGAATAATCAAAAGCGAGAAATCCAATGCGAGCTTTCTCCTTAGACCTTTGTACGAGCGGCATAGAGGTACCCCTTTGTGACACTTGGTTGAAACATATGCTATGCTATGATAATGCATGTTAATCCAAGCTAATTAGGACAAGGTGCGAGCACTATTGGTAATCTATGCATGAGGCTTGCAACTTATAGGATATCTTATACATAACACATATGATTTATTACTACCGTTGACAAAATTGTTTCTATGTTTTCAAAATGAAAAGATCTAGCACAAATATAGTAATCCATGCTTTTTTCTGCGAAGGGCCTATCTTCTACTTTATTGTTGAGTCAGTTCACCTATTCCTTCTATCTCAGAAGCAAACACTTGTGTGAACTGTGTGCATTGATTCTTACATGTTTACTATTGCACTTGTTATATTACTTTGTGTTGACAATTATCCATGAGATAAATATGTTGAAGTTGAAAGCAACTGCTGAAACTTATATCTTCCTTTGTGTTGCTTCAAAGCTTTCTACTAAGAATTTATTGCTTTATGAGTAACTCTTATGCAAGTCTTATTGATGCTTGTCTTGAAAGTATTATTCATGAAAAGTCTTCGCTATATGATTCATTTGTTTACTCATTATCTTCACCATTGCTTCGAATCGCTGCATTCATCTCATATGCTTTACAATAGTATTGATCAAGATTATGATAGCATGTCACTTCAGAAATTATCTTTGTTATCGTTTACCTACTCGAGGGCGAGTAGGAACTAAGCTTGGGGATGCTTGATACGTCTCAAACGTATCTATAATTTGTTATGTTCCATGCTACTTTTATGATGATACTCACATGTTTTATACACATTATATGTCATTTTTATGCATTTTCCGGCACTAACCTATTGACGAGGTGCCGAAGAGCCAGTAGCTGTTTTCTGCTGTTTTTGGTTTCAGAAATCCTAGTAAGGAAATATTCTCGGAATTGGACGAAATCAACGCCCAGGATCTTATTTTTCCACGAAGCTTCCAGAAGACCGAAAGGATTACGAAGTGGGGCGACGAGGCGCCGCCACACTAGGGCCACGCGGCAGGCTAGGGCCCGCGCCGCCCTAGCGTGTGGGCCCCTCGTGACGCCCCCGACTCCGCCCTTCCGCCTACTTAAAGCCTTCGTCGCGAAAACCCTAGTACCGAGAGCCACGATACGGAAAACCTTCCAGAGACGCCGCCGCCAATCCCATCTCGGGGGATTCAGGAGATCGCCTCCGGCACCCTGCCGGAGAGGGGAATCATCTCCCGGAGGTCTCTTCATCGCCATGATCGCCTCCGGATCGATGTGTGAGTAGTTCACCCCTGGACTATGGGTCCATAGCGGTAGCTAGATGGTTGTCTTCTCCTCATTGTGCTATCATGTTAGATCTTGTGAGCTGCCTATCATGATCAAGATCATCTATTTGTAATGCTACATGTTGTGTTTGTTGGGATCCGATGAATATTGAATACTATGTCAAGTTGATTATCAATCTATCATATATGTTGTTTATGTTCTTGCATGCTCTCCGTTGCTAGTAGAGGCTCCGGCCAAGTTGATACTTGTGACTCCAAGAGGGAGTATTTATGCTCGATAGTGGGTTCATGCCTCCATTGAATCTGGGACAGTGACAGAAAGTTCTAAGGTTGTGGATGTGTTGTAGCCACTAGGGATAAAACATCGATGCTTTGTCTAAGGATATTTGTGTTGATTACATTACGCACCATACTTAATGCAATGGTCTGTTGTTTGCAACTTAATACTGGAAGGGGTTCGGATGATAACCTGAAGGTGGACTTTTTAGGCATAGATGCATGCTGGATAGAGGTCTATGTACTTTGTCGTAATGCCCTGATTAAATCTCATAGTACTCATCATGATATATGTATGTGCATTATTATGCCTTCTTTATTTGTCAATTGCTCAACTGTAATTTGTTCACCCAACATGTGTTTATCTTATGGGAGAGACACCACTAGTGAACTGTGGACCCCGGTCCATTCTTTACATCTGAAATACAATCTACTGCAATTGTTCTTTACTGGTCTTCGCAAACAACCATCATCATCCACACTATACATCTAATCCTTTGTTTACAGCAAGCCGGTGAGATTGACAACCTCAATGTTACGTTGGGGCAAAGTACTTTGATTGTGTTGTGCAGGTTCCACGTTGGCGCCGGAATCGCTGGTGTTGCGCCGCACTACTCCGTCACCAACAACCTTCACGTGTTCCTTGACTCCTACTGGTTCGATAACCTTGGTTTCATACTGAGGGAAAACTCGCTGCTGTACGCATCACACCTTCCTCTTGGGGTTCTCAACGGACGTGTGTTAACTACTACCACGCCAACATCAATGGCCAACCGCGACTAAAGGCCTTTAGGCCTGGCACGAAGGCCTTTAGTCGCGATTGGTCAGGCCAACCGGGACTAAAGGCCCACCCCTATAAATGCACTTCAACACACTTCACTTAGCAACTTGGTGTGCCACTTCTATTCACAAGGGGTGGTGGGTTTGCCTTGGATCCTCTTATGCACACAAGGTGTTCGATGAAATTCCCGAGAGCATGAAACAAACATGATATGAAGTGTCCGAGCCACACTTAAGCTTTCTCATTTATTTTTCCTCCTCGATCGCGATTAGCAACTTGAACATTTCATGTGTCATTGATAAAATATGCATGTGTGTAGTTCATTGTTTAATTTCTATTATTTCTAGCTAGTTAGTTTAACAAATGCATGATGGGCAGATGAATCGGCAATGGATGTACGGTAACCGACTCTCGGGCGAGTTCATTACGGGTTTGAATGATTTCCTCGTAGTGGCTAATGCGAACAAGCAGAGGGGTTTTGTTATATGTCCATGTTCTACCTGTAAGAATCGGAAGGGTTACTCTTGTTCAAGAGTCATTCACGTGCACCTGCTTCGACACGGTTTCATGCCAAGCTATAATTGTTGGACCAAGCATGGAGAAAGAGGGGTTAGAATGGAAGAAGATGAAGAAGAGGATGATATCGATGAGAACTATCCTGATCATTTCGGTGATACTTTCATGGAGGATGCTGAAGGAGGGGAAGCAGAAGGGGAAGGTGAAGGGGAAGGTGAAGAAGAGGCACGTGATGAGCCCGCTGATGATCTTGGTCGGACCATTGCTGATGCACGGAGACGCTACGAAACTGAAAAGGAGAGGGAGAATTTGGATCGCATGTTAGAGGATCACAAAAAGGCTGTACCCAGGATGCGATAATGGTCTGAAAAAGCTAGGCTGCACACTGGATTTGCTGAAATGGAAGGCACAGGAAGGTGTAGGTGACTCAGGATTCGAAAAGTTGCTGAAAATGTTGAAGAATATGTTTCCAAAGAATAACGAGTTGCCCGCCAGTACGTACGAAGCAAAGAAGGTTGTCTGCCCTCTAGGTTTAGAGGTTCAGAAGACACATGCATGCATTAACAACTGCATCCTCTACCGAGGTGAATACGAGAATTTGAGTGAATGCCCGGTATGCACTGCATTGCGTTATAAGATCAGAGGCGATTACCCTTGTGACAATGTTGAGGGCGAGAAACCCAGGAAGAGGGTTCCCGCCAAGGTGATGTGGTATTCTCCTATAATACCACGGTTGAAACGTCTGTTCAGGAACAAAGAGCATGCCAAGTTGTTGTGATGGCACAAAGAGGACCGTAATTCGGACGGGGAGTTGAGACACCCCGCTGATGGAACGCAATGGAGAAAGATCGACAGAGAGTTCAAAGATTTTGCAGCTGACGCAAGGAACATAAGATTTGGTCTAAGTACAGATTTGGTCATAGCACCTGGCCCATGACTCTATGCATCTACAACCGTCCTCCTTGGTTGTGCATGAAGCGGAAGTGTATTATGATGCCAGTGCTCATCCAAGGTCCCAAGCAACCCGACAACGACATCGATGTGTACCTAAGGCCATTAATTGATGAACTTTTACAGTTGTGGGGCAGACCTGGTGTACGTGTGTGGGATGAGCACAAAGAATAGGAATTTGACCTACGAGCGTTGCTTTTCGCAACCATCAAATATTGGCCTGCTCTTAGTAACCTTTCGGGACAGACAAATAAGGGATACAATGCATGCACGCACTGCTTACATGAGACTAAAAGTATACATTTGGGAAATTATAAGAAGAACGTGTACCTGGGGCATCGTCGATTTCTTCCCCGACATCAGAACTTAAGAAAGAAAGGCAAGCATTTCAACGGCAAGGCAGATCACCGGCCGAAGCCTGCCGAACGTACTGGTGCTGATGTATTTGATATGGTGAAGGATTTGAAAGTCATCTTTGGAAAGGGTCCTGGCGGACAATCAGTTCCGCAGGGAGTTGACGGGCACGCACCCATGTGGAAGAAGAAATCTATATTTTGGGAGCTAGAATATTGGAAAGTCCTCGATGTCCGCTCTGCAATCGACGTGATGCATGTTACGAAGAATATTTGCGTGAACCTACTAAGCTTCTTGGGCATGTATGGGAAGACAAATGATACAAAGGAAGCACGGCAGGACCAACAACGTTTGAAAGACCCAGAAGACCGGCATCCGGAATGGTTTCAAGGTCGTACCAGCTACGCTCTTACCAAAAATGAGAAGGTCATCTTTTTTGAATGCCTGAGCAGTATGAAGGTCCCGTCTGGCTTCTCGTCGAATATAAAGGGAATAATAAATATGGCGGAGAAAAAGTTCCAAAACCTGAAGCCTCACGACTGCCACGTGATTATGACGCAATTGCTTCGATTGCTTTGAGGGGCTCCTACCGGAAAATGTTCGAGTAGCCATTGTGAAGCTATGTGCATTCCTCAATGCAATCTCTCAGAAGGTAATCAATCTAGAAGATCTACCACGGTTACAGAACGATATGGTCCAATGTCTTGTCAGTTTCGAGTTGGTGTTCCCACCATCCTTCTTCAATATTATGACGCACCTCCTGGTTCACCTAGTCGAAGAGATTTCCATTCTCGGTCCTGTATTTCTACACAATATGTTCCCCTTTGAGAGGTTCATGGGAGTATTAAAGTGAAAGGACGAGATGTCGCCTAGAGGGGGGTGAATAGGCGTTTTAAAAACTCTTACGGATTTGGCTTGTAAGAATGCGGAATTAGACTAACGTTTAATTTACAAGCACAAACCCTAAATATGCTAAGCTCAACTAAGTGCAATAATAACAACTAGAGCTAAGCAAGATAGGCACAAGATATATGTAGCACAAGTGATAGCAAGATATAATAGATACTTCAAGCTCGATGGCTATCACAAGGAAAGTAAGCTCGGGTATAGAAATAACTGAGGCACGCGGAGACGAAGATGTATTTCTGTGTTCCCTTCTTTTGCAAGAAGGTACGTCACGTTTGGAGAGGTGGAGGTCCCACGAAGGATTCCCTAACGCCACGAAGGCTCACCTTCTTCTCCGAGCCAAACCCACGAAGGATAATGGCCCTTTCCTTATGGTTAGCTTTTTCTCCACTCCGGAGATGGCAAGCTCCACAACCACTTCACAAGCTCCACGAAGGAGAAGCCCGAGCCTCTTCACAATCTTCCACGAAGAGGTCACCAAGACACTAACCGCCAAGCCAACTAGGAGGTCACCCTCCAAGAGTAACAAGCTCACGGTCTCTCACTCGAACTAATCGTGGTGGAGAGCTCAACACTATGCAATGATGCAAAGCAAGAACACTAGAGGTGTTCAAATCCTTCACACTCAAATCCCACCAAAGCAACAAATGCTAGGATGAGATTAGAAAGGAAAAACAAAGAGGAAATCAATAAATGACTCCAAGATCTAGATCCAAATGGTTCCCCTCACTTAGAGGAGAGATGGATTGGTGAGGATTGTAGATCTAGATCTCCTCTCTTAGATCCCTCAAGAATGAGCAAGAATCATGGGGGGAATCAAGAGAGAGGGCAAGGTCTTCAAAGTCAACAATGGAGGAGAGAGAGTGGAAGAACTTGTCCAGCCCAAGGTGGAAGAAGGGATATTTATAGTCCAAGAGGAAATATAACCGTTGGGAAAAAGTTGGGCTGAGTCAGCCGTCGAGGAGGCCGGTCAACCGGGCCAGGGGCCGGGCCGTCCGGTCCAGGAGCCAGTCAGACCGGGCCACAGGTCGGACCCGGCCGGTCCAAACCGGGCCTGTGACCGGGCCATGACCAGGACACTTATGTGCCTTACAATACATGCCCCGGTTGGCACCAGTCCACGGGCCGGTTTGAACCGGGCCATCCGGTGGGACGGCCGGTCACGCCGGGCGTGAACCGGGCCAGCAGGAAAAACATGTTATACAAAAACTATGATAACTTTTGTGTTCGGACCCCGATTGACATGAAACCAATTTTGTTGGAAAGATAACGACGAATAGAACCCCCACGGCCACACGCACAACCAGGTTTGCGTCCAAGTCCAAGAGTCAAGAGAGAAAACCTGCTCGTGCCAAAGGAAGCTCCCAGGTAGAATAGGGGACAGGCGAGAGGATGTCGTGTTCCACACTGTGCGCAGCCACGCATCCATGCTCCGACGCAACCTCGAGTTCCCTGCGTGCTCCTCATCCCCGATGTGCACCCTCCAGCCCTGGAAGAAAGGGTGCAGGACGAAGAGCCGCCGGAGGAGAAGGTCAGAGATGGGAGAGAACGGCGGCACCAGTGAGATTGATTAGGGAGCAGCGACACTGGAGAAGTCCAGCGGGGGAGGCAAACACATTTGGGAATTTGGTAAGAGGTGATGAAGAAGAGATGCTAGAACTGGAGTAAGTGTAAAGTGTGCAGATAGGGTAAGAGATTTTTTCTCCCCGAGACTGGCTACATAGGAGAATAAGACACATGGAGATTTTTTATACTTGGGCCATGGATATTTTTGTAGTTCTTTGTACCATAGAGTTACATGAATTTGTACCTCTAAATACTAACTACTAATTTCATATAAATTTTGTCCAGAACATTTGCTAATTTTGGACTAATCAAGAACCATTAAGATCTCTAATAACCTCATTTAGAGAAAGACGTTCAGCCTATTAACTATACTATTTTAACTAAATATTCTGAAAAATCGGAAGCATGTACACTTACTATATTATGCGTAGAAAGCTAAATTTTGAGTTGATCAAAATTGACATAGGTAAATTGATTATAGATAGGATTATTTTGGCAGTGTACTTATTTTTTTTTAACTTCATGTCTAGGATGAATTCATATACCACGTTGGAATAAAATGTAGCCAAGGTTGTTCATTTGGTTTCATTGGGCGTCGCAAGATTTTTCAAATAACACACATTTTGCCCTCTCTTATAATCATCATAGGTTGACGATGTCATGTTTGTATTTTAGTTATATGTTGATTTGTTTACATGTGTTGTTGCCCGTAGCAAGGCACACGAGCATCTTTACTAGTTCTCATAAATGCCTGTTCTACTGTTGTACGAGGCGTTCGTCTGCAATTGATCGGTTTTCATGCATGAATCGATCCAGCCCCCCCAACGGTTTCCTTAGATTGTGCGTGACTATAGACATCAAATAAACGACCAAGCAAACATTTTGTTGTAAGACAAATCTATACCGTCTATGCCGTCTATACATGACATGGCAGAGCAATAAAGACAACCATTGTCTAAACCGTTGTACATGCTCTAAAGGAAGACCGTATTCTCTTTCTCTTTTTCTGCCTCTTCAAACAAAAAAAAAAGATTCTAATTATCAAATATAGAAAGAAAGGATGATGTCACCCGGTTGTAAATGCAGTTAGAAAATGTGACAAAATACGGCCATGCATCAAAGGTACTCCCTCCGTCCTAGATACTAGCTGATTGGGTCTCATTTTCTCTCTCTCATTGGTGCATGCAGCCCCCTTTCTCTCTCTCCTTGGTGCATGCATTCTCTTTCTCTCCCTCATTGGTGCATGCAACCCATTTCTCTCCCTCATTAAATAAAATTATGCCTTAGAGGTGGGGGTTATGGGACAAATAGTTTTTGGGAATATGACTTACACTCTAGGAGAAGGGAGTACTAGTAATCAAAGGTAGAAAATGTGATAAAACGTCGTTTCGGACAGACACAATCGATTCAAAAGGCAACCGAAAAAGGGTCCGTTTGTTACTACAACGTTACTACTCCGTACTTGTTTTGTGCGTTGTGCCGGCTGATAAAACACTTCCGCTTTTTGCATCAATCGTCCAGGAACACTTGCCAAGTACTACTCCTCATCCGGGCCCACCTGGCAATCTCACCTGTCAGCGCCAAATGGCAAGTGCCACCGACACGCCCCCACAAATACTTACTTTTCCCAACCGGCGGCAGGTGCACGTACCCCTACCCTGCCCTACCAGATCCGGTCCTCCTCCCCGTCGTCGTCAGCCAGGCCGGTGGTGGTGGTGGTGGCCGCCTCCGCGTGTGGGCAGTGGATCGCACCAGGCCGACGACGAGGGAGACCACCGAGCACCAGTGGCGAAGGAAGGCGGGAGGAACCGTCCCCGAGCGCGTCGTCTCGACTCGACTCGTCTGGTCTGTGCCCAGCCCACTCGCTTCCAAGCCGAGGGAGGATCACATTCACATGCGCGCTCGCGGACGCACACCTACCTCCGCCTCGCCCTCCAATTCCCACCCCGTCGCCGCCGCGCCGCGCTCCTAATCCCCACCGGCCCACCCGGAACCCATCGCTCCCCCGCGCGCGCGCGTTAAGTGGCCTCCCAGGCCGCGATCCGGGCCCCCTCTGCCGGCGGGCGGCTCGGCCGAGGCGTCGGAACCCCGCGCGGATCCGATTGGCCGGCCGGACCGGACCGTGATCTGCCGATCGGGATGCTGCGGGGCGGGAGGCGATGAGCGGAGCCGCGGCGCTGGGGCTGCGCAACGGGAGCAGCGGCTCCCTGGCCCTGGCCGCGGCCGCCGGCGGGAGGAAGGCGGGGCCCGCCAGGGGGTGGGGGTGGCGCGGCGGCGCCGGGGAGAAGGAGCGCCTGCAGCTGCTCCACCGCGCGCTGCGCCTCGTCGGCCGGCGCGGGGCGGGCCTGCTCCTGCTGCTCGCCGTCGCCTCCGCCGCGCTCCTATGCTCCCTCTTCGCCGTCGTCAAAGGTAGCAATCTCCCTTCTCCTTCCGCCACTGCCGCACCGCGCTTCACTCTCTGCTCCCGGTCATGTCGGAATTGGCGTAGCACTTTAAGAGTGTTCAAAGTCACGCAGCTGGCGTTGCGAAATTACGATTGGTTTCGGAGTTTGGAGATGGTTCAAACAGCAGCAGTACTACTATGTTGTCCGTGCAGTGCAGATTGTGTGACCCTTCCCCACGTCCTACTGTTTCTCATCTCTATTTGTTTGACGCTGTAGCTGCTGACCAATTCCACTGCTTGCTAGTGTTCTCTACCTTTTGCTTCATAGTTATGATTGTTTCCTGAGGTTTCCGGTTAAGATTTCAAAATGCCAGGGTTTAGCTCCGCCGAGCTTTTTTTTTGTAGCTCCCATCTTAGGTAGTCTCACCACCTAGTAATCGAATTGTTCTAGTTTGCTGGTCAAAACCAGTACCAGCACGGCAGCACCTGCGCAGCCAATGTCTCGCATCTTTCTTAGGGCATATTTGAACATGCATTGTGGCCAATGCATCGCGTCTTTCTTAGGGCATATTTGAACATGCATTGTGGCCAATGCGTCGCGTCTTTCTTAGGGCATATTTGGTCCAAGAGTCAATAATTCAAATTATAGTAAAATTGACGCTGTTACAAAATGTGGCCACTGACCTTTATTGCTTTGCATGTTTTTTCAGATGACACCACTTCTTCAATCATCATTGCTAGCAACTACGAGGTCACGAAAGCTATCGAGAACTCTGTCTACCCCAGCACAGCAAGGCCTGTGGTGATGTCCAAGGACCAGTACTCTGCTAGTGATGTCAACACTAATCAGCTTCATCTTTCGTTTGAAAACTTGACAAATCATCCCTGTGATGGTTTCGCGGTTCCTCCTACCCTGTTTGATAAGAAACGCACCGGACCTCGACGTAAGCTCAGTTCTTTGCAGTTTTTTCTAGTTAAGCAATGCAAAAAAAAATTTGTCCCAGCGAATATGTGCCTTATTGTTTGATCTCTTTCATCTCCTCTGTAGCATGCCCTGTTTGCTATGTCTCGGTAGATGAGGCATTTGCTCTGATGCCTCCACAGGCTTCGCCATCTCCTGTTCTTCAAAACTTAGATTACGTCTCAGAAGACAGCGGCACTGCAAATTTCTCGAATCAGGGATCTGTCTTTGGAGGGCATGTATCTCTGGATCAGAGAAATAAATCTTTTGACATTACCAGTTCGATGACTGTCAACTGTGGGTATGTTACATTCATCTGCTCTTTCAGAATTCCAGATTAATTCCTAAGCTTTTCTGCACAATATTGTTCTTTGAACTCCGCAATGTAAATACTGGTTGAAATTGTTTGCACTGTCTTATCAGATTTGTCAGAGGAAAGAAACCTGGCCAAGGTACCGGATTCGACATCAACGATGACGATCTCCTAGAAATGGAGAAATGTCGTGGGCTCGTCGTAGCTTCCGCCATCTTTGGTACTAGAACTGTTTACGAATGGTCGTAACTTTTTTTGCATTCAATTATCTGCTCACAGTTTGATACCATTGCCCAGGGAATTATGATATGATTCAACATCCAAGGAATGTCAGTGAATTGTCAAAGGCAAATGCATGCTTTTATATGTTTGTAGACGAAGAAACAATGGCCTATGTCAAGAATTCTAGTTCACTGTACAAAGATAATGAAGTTGGCCTCTGGAGGCTAGTGGTTGTCCGAAACCTCCCTTATGAAGATCCCAGGCGTACGGGAAAGGTGCCCTTTTTATTAACTGTAACCTTTGTAATGTACTTTCCACTTGAACATGCAGTCACAGAATCAACACATCATGTGCAATTCAAGATAATATTGAATATTGAAATCAAATATTAACTACATAAACAATGAAAATGTGTAAGGTGATATGGTCAGTACATGTGACAAACTTGTCGAGGGGCTACTATGCAAAACATACTTTTGGGTTATTCATCTTTGGGTGTCTTGTACTCTAACTAGTTTATCAGAAATTCAGAATCTAATAAAATGCTGCTTTTCCTTCGCTTGTCTCTTTACACCTTAACTCGTTTCATTTTTGGGACCATGCTATAGCCTATAGTTTGCTAGTTGAAACAACTTAACATTGTGCAAGAGGTTGTAAGTTTGTCTGTTGATGGTGGATTTCTGGGAGTTCTGTCCAGATGTCTTAACTGAAATTTCTTCTAGGAGGTTTTAGTTCCAACGGGCTCAGTAGTTTCAATTGAAGGAACATAGAAACTAATGCTCTCCGACATGGTTATTTGTATCTATACATTGTTATGACTTATGAGCACGATGAATGACCAAATACTTAACTGGTGCAGATTCCTAAGCTTCTGCTCCATAGGCTATTTCCAAATGTGAGGTTTTCAGTTTGGATAGACGCAAAACTTCAGCTTGTTGTGGATCCTTATTTACTGCTTGAGAGGTATGCTTGATGTAAAGAGCTTTGGTTTATTATGTGTTACTTAGTGCTGAGAGTATTCTTGAGAAAAAAAATCTGGCAAATACTTAGTGTTGTGTCAAATTTAGTCCTGCCATATTTGAATCGGTGGGTTAGAGACTGACCGGAGGTATCGCCATTATAGTACTCCCTCTGATCCATCTTATTTGTAGCTAGTATAGATGTATCTAGACTCATTTCAGTTCTAGATACATTCATATTAGAGGCAAGTAATATGGATCGGAGGAAGTATCAAAATCGCATACATCGGATTATTATTTTGCGAAAATTTTCTCTCTGGACTCTTGTCGCCTGTAATGTTGAGCCTGACTGTTTATTTTCCAATCAGGTTTCTGTGGAGAAAGAATGCTTCTTTTGCGATATCTCGGCACTACAGTCGTTTTGATGTGTTTGAAGAAGCAGAGGCTAATAAAGCCGCTGGAAAGTATGACAATGCGTCAATTGATGAACAAATAGATTTTTACAGAAATGAGGGCCTAACACATTATTCAACAGCCAAGCTTCCTATCACTAGTGGTCAGTGAACTCATCAGAGTGTACATCCTGCATGATTCATGAGCAGTTCAGTTTAATCTTCAAGCATGAATCGTTTCCCTTATGCAATGTGTGCAGATGTCCCTGAAGGCTGTGTGATCATCAGAGAACATGTCCCCATCTCGAATCTCTTCACATGTCTTTGGTTCAATGAAGTTGACCGTTTCACTGCCAGGGATCAAATTAGTTTCAGCACCGTCCGAGACAAAATAAGGGCTAAAGTTGGCTGGATGCCTCAGATGTTCCTGGACTGTGAAAGACGCAACTTTGTTGTGCAGGTATTTACATCTTCTCCAATCTAATCTTTGCCCCCTCAAAGCACTTCTTGAATGCACATTGAACAACTATCTAGTGGTTACCTCATAACTCAACTCCTGACCAAGTGGACTATATTTTTGGCGTTGAGAATCCCACAGGCAGGCACATCACATGCTCACTTTCTAAGCTTATAAGTATCAGGAACATCACATGCTCACTTGCTAAGCTTATAAGTTACAGGCGTAGCACATGCTCACAGCTCACTTGTTAAGCTTACAAGTATCTCTTTCCGGTTGACTTTTACCAGGCATACCACAGGGAGCTACTAGAGCAAATGATTGCGTCCCGCAGGAACGCTCCTCCTGTTGAACCATCGCGGAGACTTAAGCCAGGCAGCAGAAAAGCTCCCCCGTCGAAGAAGCCTCTTGTGAAGCGGAAAAAGGAGAAGAAATCTGGGCGAAGACGGGTGCCGAAGCCCGTGACCTGGGCGATGGATGCTGTGTGATGGAGGCCCATCAGGGCTCCCGGCACAGGACTACGGCAGCTGATGATGCCAATATGGTGGAGAGGCTTGTAATTCTTTTTGCGCCCACGGAATTTGTTCATAGTTAATTCTTCATTGTTATTGTAAATAACAGCGGTAAAGCAGTATCATTCAAATGAGTTGGGAAAATGTGCTGGCCTTCTTTTTCTGCTGATGACAAACCATTACAAAATGTGATTACTCCTTACTCCTAGTGTAAAAAATAAAAAATGTGTTGACAACCATTACAAAATGTGATCTCTTCTGTGGAGTTGTAGTGTAAAAACGAAAAAATTACATCACGCCCACCGTGGGGCTCGAACCCACGACCACAAGGTTAAGAGCCTTGCGCTCTACCAACTGAGCTAGACGGGCTTCGCGACAGTTGTCTGAAGTGAGTAAATTTGGAATGAAGCTAGTTACCATTCTCTTGTCCTGCATAGAATGGCCTAAGGTCGACGGCCCAAAATACTACTCCACCCCCTGCATGTACCACTCTAGTAAGACTTCAAGCACGAACATCACCATCGCTGTGCCAACAGGTTTTACATTTTTGTGGCATTTCGAAATGACATAGTAGAACACACGCAGAAACCGCTATACTCGATACCAGATAATGCACTACTGTATGGAATAGTATGTTATCCATGTAGCAGCATATTAACCATTCATTTCATTGCGTAGAACATACTCCCGCGAGATGAGTCAACATGCGTCAGCCATCACAGGAAAATTCTGGCATTGGCATGAGCACTTTGACATCAGAAAAGGGAGAACAAAATAAATCCGAAATGCATTTCCGCTATAGGGTGCGGCCAATCTCAACTTGGAACACAAGGCCCGCTGACACTCTGAAGTCTGAACCCATTGCCGATGCAGGCTTGGATTAATTATATTTTGCATTACGGAGAACATACTGAATTGCAAGCCGTTTTCTTATTAGGAATAGTGCTCTTAGAGTAATATGCTTGTTGTATTACCAGGGGCCAAAGGCCACAATATATAGTACATGCACATGTGCACATATGCAGAAAGCTCCCTAACATATGGGGAAACTACAATATACAGATGTATACATCTAACCCCCCCCCCCCCCCTCAAACTCATGGTGGATCCACAACACTGAGTTTGGAGAGTAAGAAATTATGCTGCGCTCGAGTCTGGGCCTTCGTAAAGAAATCCGCCAGCTGCAAATCTGAAGTCACATAATGAACCGCAACAACATCATCCTGCACCTGAGCACGTGTGTAAAAAGCATCACACTACTAGGAAAAGGCTTACCACCGGCGACCTAAAAAGGCTTACCGCCGGCACTTTTGGATTCGCCGGCGATAACCTCGCCGGTGGTAATGCCTTACCGCTGGCACCTTCGTTTTCGCCGGTGGTAACTTGTCGTTATCCCCGGCGCCTTCGCATATTCGCCGGGGGTATCTGTTACCGCCGGCGCATAAGCCGTATTTGTATGTGCCGGCAGTACATATTTAAAGAAACAAAAAAAAGAATAAAAATCAGTTACCGCTGGCAACCAAGGCTGTTCGCCGGCAGTAATGAATTTAAGAAACAAAAAAAAATCTCCATGTGCAGACAATCCCAGGCGGACAACTATCCAACAATATAAACATGGGCAGACAATCCCAGGCGAACTGGAACCTCCCTCGATCAGAAAATACAAAAGAACCTATCAGCCATAAAATAAAATGTAACCGCACCAGACGTGCGCCGGAGAACGACACGCCTCCGTTGCCGTCACCACCGCCCTATCGCCCTGTCCCCACAGCTCTTCACCCTGCCAGTAGCCATGCTTCTGTCGCGCACGGCCACCTGCTCTTCAGCGTGGGGCGCCGACCACCGCCATTGCAGCACCGTCCGCCGCCTTCTTTGCGCCGGGGGTGTCGGCCACCGCTACTGCACCGCCGTCCGCCTTCCATCGTCGTCCAAACGTCCAGCCATCCGTCCACAAATCAACAACAGGTACCAACGCTTGCACCATTCGCGGACTGTTTCCTCAATTCGCAGACGGCATCGAGGGCAACTCCTTCTAGCGCTCACGCTTGGCAACCTCGGCATAAACAAACAGATATATGAGATTCTAGCTTCAGTGTGAAGAAAAAATGTGTTTGAACTGTAAGATCTAAATAGAGGGAAGAGCTGATCAATTCAGACAGTTCTCTACAGGTACATTATTAGAAGTAATTACTCAATCGAGTCGCAAAGACAATTCAGAACAACAGCTGATGTGATACAATGACAATATATTGTGGTATAGAGCACAAATTGCTCATGAGATATTGTGGTATAGAGCACAATTGTTCACTTCTTTTTTGGATCATTCTTCTTGTCTGCATTGGCACCTTTTTTGGTGGTCTTCTGCTTGCTCCCAGCTAACACAACTGGGAGATCATCCTAAGTATCATCCTCCTTATCTTCCTCTTCAGATATATTGAATTTTGCACACAAATTCTTGACTACTGATTTCTTGTCAAGAGGTGTAACAACAGCACATGCAAGGCGGTTTTTATCAAAGCATGTCCTGGCTTTGTATCCCTTATGGAGAGCTTTAGTTCTACCACTCCTTCTAACCTCAGAGCAAGCAAGAGAAGCCTTGGATTTTCTGTTTCTCAGATGGAGAGCAGAGGTTGATGAGTGTGCCTGGCCTGCAGTCAATCTACTTGGAGCCTGTGGAGTGAGGAATCCTTGAGTGACTTCTGAGCTTGCCAAGGAGAGAGTGTAGACAGGTGGATTCTGTGATGGACACTTCCTAGGCAGCACAAAGGCTCTTGAGTCAGCAGAAGTGGGAGCATCAAGTTCACTCAAAATTTGCTAGATTCTGGACTGAAGAAGATTCTTTGCCCAATCGAAATCTTCATGAGTCAGTAATTTGGTTGTAAAGAAATCAGCCCACTGAGTTGGGACAATAACATTATTGACAATGGATCCATCTAGCTTGAAATGTGAAGACCAAGCTGTTGTGCCTTCCTTAGAGAAATAAAAGGAGGCCCCGTCAGAAGGATAGTGTGCAGACATATGTGCCACACGATCAATGATAAGATCAGGCAAAAGAACCAAGCCAACATTCAGATTTTGCTGCTGAATTATGGGAGGAGCCACATTCACTGAATCATCAGATTCATCAAAAAGAGTATTGGCAGAGCTGATGTTAACATTGAGGTCACTGTGAATTTCCTCCACTTGCATCATGTCCATCTCTACCACATCTGCAGAAGCTTGTTAGGAAAATTGGGAGCTCCTAAAGCAAAGACCACAGAGGCTGACCATTATTTTGGATGACATGATTAATTAAGTCATTATGCTCAAGAAAATCTTCCTCATTCAGCTCGTGGGGAACATTATTTAAATCAGTAGCAATGTTGTGAGATACATCATTGAGGTCTAGATCAACATCCAACATTCACGGTTATAAGAAAAGGCCGGTGATTAATCCCTTTGTTGTGCTCAACGAAGTTGATCTCGCGACCCTGGAACTGATGGGGACTATTGCTAACTAACCAATCTCTATCTGAAATTGAGCAAACCCTGACATAAGCAGAGCCGATAGGGCAGCGCTGGGTGATATCGAGGGTGAAGCGCAGCTCATATTCAATAAAAGCTCCGAGAAATAACCTGGTAGCTGAAAACGGATGGTTAACTGGAAGACCTGGCGTAATGGTGGCGATGGCGAGGTCTTCATGCTTGGCGGATTCCTGTCCGGCGACGTGGTAGCGGCACTGCTGTGGCCGACGAGGCACCTCCAGGATCTCGAAGTGGCCAAGAGATGAACGGCGACGGATTCACCGGAAAGTTGGCCATCTCCGATTGGCTCAATGTAGTGGCGGCAGGTGGAGGTGACGGCGAGGAGCTATAGTGTGTCGGAACATCAGGGGTTTGCAAGGGAGTTGAAGCGACAACGCCTAGGCTGAGAAAAGAAAGTGGAAAAAACCAGGATTTCTTTCTGTTTACGCGTGGTCATTTACCAACTGAGCAGATCCCACCTTTAAATTTAGTGATGTGTCCCGGCTGAGATTCATTGTTGGAGAAAGGAAAATTAAGGTCCAAATTAGGCATGACCAGACCTTCCTTATTCCAGCTGATTCACTTCCTTAGGAATCCAAATAGACGTTAAAGCTGCTCGGCAGTCTCTCTTAATGTGATCTGATTTATTGCAGCTTGATTTTATTCCAATAATTACGCCTCAAATGACCATGATGGACATAAACGACCTGGGCTAGCTAGGAGGGTCATCGGTTGGCATTTGAAGCCTCTCAAAGGCCGAAACACGTTCTTGGGCCGGTGGGTATTGGAGTCTGTCAAAAGCGGAGACACGAGGCTGGGCCGCATCGCATGGCGTCACTGTCTGGCCAGTAGCAGGGTTGGCCCGATTGGAGTTGGTCTGAATAGTTTGAAAATTTGGCTCCATGCTTCCGGCACGACTGAAGAGAGCAGGAGGTTAAAGACCGAATTCAACAGAACGGAATTTGCTGAGCTGGAGTCGTGGAATTAGGGCCCCAAAAAATCTGCCCCACTAACTCCTCCGTGGGTTTGGACGTAATCAGAGCACAAATCTCCTGTAAATGGTGATCTTCCGGAGAATCCGAAGGAGAGACGATAGGTCTATCATCAACATCGAAACGATGGCAGCTCCGAATCTGCTATAAATCAAAGCCAACAATTATGGCCTCTGAGAGTGACTCCTTTTCTCTGATGGAGAGCCGATGCAGAAATGTGAGCTTTTGAGGAGACATAGCAGTACGATTGACCTGGGGAGAAACTCGCCCAATGGGGATCGTATTTTCTCCTATCAAAGGTTGACGAACCACTTCAGCAAAAGACTTCTTGCCCACCACAGTCCATGCATGTTGCTCTTCTTGTTCCCATAGATGAACGAAATTTGGTCCTCCATTTCCCCATAAGAGAAAGAACACATCAAAGTTCTGACATTTGAAAAGCCTTAAGCTGTTAATAAAGAAACCCACTTGCTTATTACAAACAAAAAACCTGAAGGATCTATCACGCAGCAAAACAACTTTGAAATCTTGAGGGATACCACCCAGACAAGCTTGCAGGAGACGAGCAACCATGGTGGGATCAAGACGATGTTTCGATTGGCCAAAAGAAGCTACCAGGAAGAACTCTTGCAAAGAAATTCCAGGGCAAAGATCCAAGACTGGACCTGAAAAAGGCTTCACAATCGGCTGATATTGATCATAGATCATGACACGATGGCATGGCATGGAGATCTCGGAGCCAGAGGAGATCATCTCGCCGGCATTGAGGAAACTAGCATCGTCCAAAAGCCCATCACTGTCCAGCAAGGCAAGTCGCATTGCATGCGGACACATGTAGAGGAAACTGGAGCATGAGTCCATGGAGCCAACCCATGCGTCACGAAATTAAGACATTCTATGGCGCACTAGCCACTGAATTTATTTCTGGTGCGCCACAGAATAATATACACGTATACACAATTTTGAACTGTCTGATGTACATATACATGTTTTATACAGGTTTTATGCTGTTATATATACATGTATGTACATATATAATATAGACATCATGGATACTAGACAGATATAACATTATACATCATCATCACATTACTTAGAGCCCGATCGAGTTATACATATAGGTCCATACAACTCATAATCCATACAAAATTCATCATCTTGAGATACACAAGAAGTGACACCGGCCGCTGCCTACACTAGAATGAAACAGAGTACCGCTGCGGCGATGGTGAGCAAGAGCGAGAGCACAGCGAAGGTCTTCATCTTGCACTTGTTCGACTGCTGCTTCCTCCACTTGGCAACCGCCTCGTGTCTAGTCGTGTATCCTTTGCAGCAGTTACCGCTGAACTTGTGCACCTGTTTCTTACAGTCCTCCCAATCCTCGTGGACTCCTGGAACCCGCCCCTCGAACACAACGTAGTACGTCATCTCTATGGACACAAGGAATATTAGTATATAATGCAGTGGAAAGAATTAGAAGGTTCACATGCATACATATTCACAAGAATTAAAGCGAGGAAATAATAATAAACCTAAAAGATATATAGCATCGATATCACATAAGTAATTAAGTTCAACGATAACGACGATAATAGTAATTGAAGTCCAACAACGACGACCGTTTCGAGCAAATTAAGCAAGTTTAGTTTACAACACACTACACATTGTCCATCGATTCAAAGTAATGGTAGGCACACCGACCTCGATCAACAATATGTCTTCTTCAGTGGCTCCGGGAACGGCTTGTACATGTCCTTCGTCGTCCACATACTCCGATCACCCTGCCTATGTAGGCATTCTTCAATATCCCGCTTACACAACCCTCTGACTTAGTGTAAGATCCCCCCTCGGCTGCACACATCTTCTTTGATAATTTGAGATAGCTTTACTTGGATGCGAGTAAGTCTTCTCTAAGATCAGCATCGTTGATCTCCCCTTCCATTTTAAGGGGGTCTCGCATACTAGGTGGCAGATTCACCATCTCTGCATCCGCGACAGACCCTTTAAGGGGATGGAGGACATAGAAGGCCTCCTTCATATTGTCAGCTAGCTGCTTGATGCAAGGGGAAGTCGATCACGTGCTTGAACCAAAGCTTGCCAGTGTCCGGCCTGATAAATTCCCCCTTCTTGTCGAAGGTGCCTTCAGGGTTGATCCAGCACACGAGTTTGCATGATTGACACAGACATCTTATCTAGCGCCTATTGTTCCGAATCATGTCCTCCATCGCGTTTTTCTTGTATCTAGAGATTCGAGCGGAACTAATCGCGAGGACTATGGTTGCCTGTCAATTGTATACATAGAGCAGAAAATTAGAACCGCAACACATGCACACACATGCATGGACCTCTCCTAAAGGTATACATAGAGCGGAAAAATTCGGCATGACCTCTCCTAAAGGTAAGACTTATGGGTGGTGCAAAAATTTGCCGAAACTGAAATGAATCAACGTTTCAACAAACATCCATGCACCACACCGGCACACACAAGTGCTTCACCTGCAACAAGCATCCATACACACCGACGGCCACACAAGATCGACATGCATATGCATGTCCCCTCCAACTACTCATCCATGTACCACACCGGCACACACAAGCTCTTCACCTGCAACAAGCATCCATACATACCGACGCGGCCACACAAGATCGACATGCAAATGCATGTCCCCTCCAACTACTCACCTTGTAGATTCGATAACGAAACGAGACCGCGATCGATGAGAGTGTGGTGTGTCAGAGAGGAGGAGAGAGTATGAAGAGCCTTCTCCTCACCACCAATTGTGTATCAATCAAAGTAAGTGCAATAAATACCAAAGCAAGTGAAAAGTATGGCCAAAATAGGATGAGAAAGAAGGGGCAGACGAGCTAGATGGAGGAGGAAGAATAACTTGGGTAGTTAGGTTGGTGGGGGATTGGCACTTTTCTAGATCTGGTTCGCTAATTCTGTGGCGCACCAGGACCAGTGCGCCACAAAATGTCTTATTTTTGTGACGCATCAGGCAGAGTACGCCACATAACGTCTTAATTCTGTGGCACACTAGGGCTGATGCGCCACAAAAAGCCTTAATTATGTGCCGCACTGGTCCTAGTGCGCCATAGAATTAGTGAAACCAATGATTGGGCCTGATCGGGTCCTAGTGCGCCTTAATTATGTGACGTTTTCAGAAGCAGCTGGAGCGAAGGGGCGGCAGTGCGGAAGACCGCCGCATTGCGCTGCTTCCACAGGTGCCAGCATCACAGCAGGATGAACGCCGGCGCCGTACCGGGATGGACGGAGCTAGGCACCGAGAGGAGGTGAAGCTCCCCGATATGAGCAGCACCAGGGACGACGACGCCAATCGTGGCCCAGAAGGCGCGCGCCACGAGGAAGTGGAGGATTAGGTGGCTCGCCATCTCGAGAGCCTCGTCGCAAAGAGGACAACCGGCCTCCGAGGTGCGAAGGATATTCTTCCGCAGCAGGGTGTCGCGCGTGTGCACCCGATCTTGAATCAAAAACCAAGCAAAGAACTTGACACGTGAGGGGCGCGACTCCCCCAGATGAAGTCGGCATGGGGAGAGTCGACACCGCCAAAGCAGAACAACTTGTAAAGGGCACCGGCGGAGAGCTTGGCCTTGGGCGCGGCGCAGAAGGTGAGCCGCCGCTGGTCGGGCTGGCCGGAGAGGGTGACCGCGGCCAGGGAGGCCTCAAGCGAAGCAAGCTCGTGTTCGCCGGCAGCAGTGAGCCTGGGCACAAGGATCTTGTCGATCCCATGCAGCAGCACGGCGGCCACGACCGCCTCCTGGCGGGTGGTGTGCGAGAAAATGAAGCGATGTGAAAGGCACAGGGCGCCGCTGGGAGCCAGCAGTCGTGCCAGAAGGAGGTGCACCGCTCATCTTCCACCGAGACCTGCGTGATCGAGAGATAACGGGGCACCAGAGCGCGCAAGCTCGCCCAGTGGTCGCCGGCGGGCTCGGAACGGACAATGTCGGTGATGGAGCCATCGCCGATCATGTTCCAACGCCAAGAGGCCCAGGGAGAGGTTGGACGGACGTGGAGGCGGTGGAGGACCTTGACGAGGAGGCAGGCGTTCTGCACCCCGAGGGCGCGCACGCCGAGGCCGCCCTCACCCTTGGCCCGGCAGACCTTGTCCCAGGCCACCAGGCACTTGGCGCTGCTGACATGGTCACCGGCTCCCCAAAGGAAAGCACGCCGGAGAGCATCCAGCGCCTTGATCACAGCGGGCGGCAGAAGCATCGCTGCCATCGCGTGGGTGGGGAGCGAGTCGAGGACCGCGTTCACCAGCACGAGGCGACCAGCGGGAGAGAGCATCAGGGCGCGCCAGCCAGACAAGAACTTGTCGGCTTTGGCGATGAGGGGCACGAACGCGTCGATGCCGAGCTTCTCGCACGAGAGGGGCAGCCCCAGGTACGTTTGAGGGAAGCCCTCCACCACACACCCGAGAGCAGCAGCAGACCTCGAGACGCTGTCGGCGTCCACATGCATGGGCACCATGGTGCTCTTGGTGAAGTTGATGACGAGGCCGGTGGCACGGGCGAACCGGTCGAGGATCGTCTTGGGCTGAGCCGCAGCGCCATCGCCCGCACGCACGATGATGAGCGTGTCATCCGCATACTGTAGCACCAAAGGAGGGAGCCCGTCGAAGAGCGGGTGGCGTAGCACCCCATCCGTCTTGATCATCATTTGGAGAAGGTCGGCGACGATGAGGAAGAGGTAGGGGGAAAGTGGATCCCCCTGCCGCAGTCCGCGTTTGCAGCGGATCCACCAACCCGGCACTCCGTTGAGGAGGACCGCAGACCGGGAGGAGTGAAAGATGGCGTCGATCCAGTCACACCAGAGGGGTGGGAAGCCACGGATGAGGAGGATCTTCCGCAGGCTCCGCCAGTCGATGGAGTCGAAAGCTTTGGCGAAGTCCAGCTTCAGGACCAGAGCAGGAGTACGCCGTTTGAAGCAGCATTGCACCATCTCCGTAGCATAGATGAAGTTCTCGGAGATGCTCCGCCCCGCGATGAACCCGGACTGATAGATGTCGATGATGTCCTCAATTTGGGCCCGGAGACGCGAGGTAAGGGCTTTGCAGATGATTTTCATGTCGCAGTTCTGGAGGAAGACTGGACGGAAGGCGCTCGGCGGCAGCACCCCATCCCGCTTGGGGAGGAGGACGACATGGGCGCGATTGATACGCACCAGGTCCGCTTTGTTGTCGTGGAAAGCTCCCAGGAGACGCAGCATGTCAGAGGAGACGACAGGCCACGCGGCCTGGTAGAAACTTGGGCCCAGGCCATCAGGCCCAGGCGCACTGTTGCGGTCAAGGCCGCCCACCGCAGCTAGGATCTCAGGCGGAGAGAACGGCCCGATCAACCGCGGCCCATCCACCGTGCGCGAGCCAGAGTAGAGCACCGCCAGTTCGAAATCCCAGGAGGTGGGCCTCTCCCGGCCCAACAGCTCGGAGTAGAAAGCATGGAGGGCGGCCGCCTTGCCGCTGTGCGAGACCACGGTGGCCCCGTCGATGTCGAGGCAGCGGATGTGGTTGCGCCGGCGGCGCTGCGACGCCAAGGCGTGGAAGAAACGGGTGTTCTCGTCACCTTCCCGCACCGCGCGGAATTTTCTGCGCTGCTTCCAGAAGGCGGCCTGGGAGCGCGTGGAGAGCTCGAGGGCGTTCCTGGCGTCGGATCGGAGAAGCGACTCTGCACCTGAGAGCAGACGAAATTCCTCCAAAAAATCGAAGAGATCAATGATGAACTTGTAGTTGTTATCTAAGGCATGTATGAAACGGTGGGTTTTTTTCCAAGTTTTTGCAGCAAACCTGAAGCGCTTGACACGGGCAGCAATGTCACCAGCGGCATCGGTGCAGGTGGTCTCCCGAGACCAGGAGGGGAGAGTGGTGGGAAGGAACAGAGGATCGAGGAGCCAGGCATTCTCAAAGTGAAAGCGGTGGGAGGCAGGGATAGCGGTGGATGCGGTGATCAGGAGGGGGAAGTGATCGGATGTAATACAAGGGCGGGAGGCGAGAGAGGAGTCAAGGAAGGTGGTGTCCCAATCAACGTTGAAAAAGGCGCGATCCAGCGTTGGTGGAGAACAACGGTTAGTCCAGGTGAACTGGCGATCCGTCAACGGGAGTTCGAAAAGGGCAAGCGAATGGATTAGAGCGTTGGAAGTATCGGCGAGCCCACGGTTAAAATTGTTGTTGTTTTTCTCGCTTGGATACCGAATTAAGTTAAAATCGCCGCAGATGAGCCACGGGCCGGAGATAGAAGGGAGAAGCCCCTTCATCTCATCGACGAACGCGGCAGTAAACGTGTGATCAGCGGGTGCGTAAATGCTGGATATGGTGAAGGAGAGGTCAGTAGTAGTGGAGATTAGGGCGGTGGTGAGGTGGAAAGATCTCATCTCTAGGGATTAACATTCTACATGTAACAAAGTTTAATTAGGGCTTATTGTGTCCACAAATTTATGGACATAACGGTAGTGTATGCTTTCTGACTAATTTGTAATTTGTGTCACCACCACCTTTGTCCTCAACCGAAGAATTCGCTTTGGACGTTCAAATCTACGTTGACGTGTGGGTTAGAAATAGACCCGGCCTGCATTTGTTGTATGCTCAATTAAAAAGGTCAGGTCCTGATCTCCTGTTACACACCACCTAATTAAAATTGAAATGGGAGCTGGATGTATATGAATGTAGTCTACCTCAAGGCTTACGTACCGATCAATCATTGATGTTTTCTAATCGTCCTCAAGGCTTACGTATACCTACCGATCAATCATTGATGTTTTCTAATCTAATTAAACTAGTAATAAGACTTGTGCAGTCAGTCTTCTTGTATCCATATACGCCTGCAAGAGATCTGTGCACACGGATGGGGTGGCCTTCTAGATTTAATCAAACTGGTGAATAACAAAAAAGTAGTAGAGTGACCAAAATCAATAGCTAACCAGCGTTCGCATTTTCATCTGTTCAGATTGTAATCAAAATCAAGTACGCTTCAGAGCTCGGCGATAAAAGATTCAGCCTCCTGACCTCAAGTCAGTTGCTGCGTCGCTGTGACGAAGGAGCAGTTCATACTTGTTTAATCAGAGCCAGCCGGCCATTTCGTTAAATTACTTTGCTACTATTCCAGAGGCCCAGCGCATGTCATGGTGCAAGTGCAACGAATCTTTTAATGAAGACGAAGCAATATGGTCTAAAGTCGACAGCCCACAATACTAGTATACCCGATAGCAGATTAATCATCGTCCCTGTACCCACCTCCTGCCTGTACCACTCTAGTAAGACTTCAAGCACGAACATCACCATCCTTGCGCCAACAGGTTTTACATGTTTGTGCCATTTCGAAATGACATAGAACACACCCAAACCACTATACTCGATAGCAGATAATGCATTACTGCATGGAATAGTATGTTATACATGTAGCAGTATATTAACCATTCATTTCATTGTGTAGAACATACTCCCGTGAGATGAGCCAAAATTCTGGCAGTGGCAGGAGTGTGCAATTTGACATCAGAAAATAAACAAAATAAATCCGAAATGCAATTCTGCAAAAGGGTGCGGCCAATCTCAACTTGAGAACACTCTGAACCCAGTGCCGATGCATTGATCCTTGCAGTTTGTCTTTGGCCGCTCACGGCTGCTCATACATGAAGAAACCCCGTGTCATACTGAATTTTGCATTACCGAGAACATACTGAATTTTAAGCCGTTTTCTTATAGGGAATGGTGCTACCATGTCCATGTAGGTGTAGTGCACAGTTGAGCGTATGCACTTGACGCTTATGCAGGCCATTCAGTTAAATTAATTTGTTAGTATACCAGCTGCCCAGCGCACATCATGGTGCGACTCGAATGGATTCCCCTTATTAATCCACCTGCCCTGGCCAGCTGCTAGACCCACATCTACCATTAGCACCAACGCAATACACCTCCATATCGATCACGGCGAGAAAGGAGGGTCATGGAGGTGACGGCGATGAGCATCGGCAAGGCCGTGCTTGATGGCGCGCTGGGCTACGCCAAGTCCAAGGCAGCGGAGGAGATCGCGCTGCAGCTTGGCGTTGAGCGCGACGTCGACTTTATCACTGACGAGCTGCAGATGATGCAGTCGTTCCTAGTGATGGCTGATGAGGACAATGGCCAGAACAAGGTGTTCATGACCTGGGTGAGGCAGATTGGCGACCTGGCCTACAAAGTGGAGGACAGCCTCATGGATTTTGGCCTCCACTCGGAGAAGAAACCGTTCTGGGGATGCATCCCCCGGAGCTTGTCTGACCGACGCCGAATTGCCAAGGAAGTGAAGGAGTTGAGAGCCAAGGTGGAGGACGTGAGCAACAGGAACCTGCGCTATCGTCTCGTCAAGGACCAAAAGGATAGCTCTGGCTCCAAGGCTACCCCGGCCGAGAAAGATGCAACCGTTGCTAGCGCAGCAATGCTTCGCATCAACGAAGCAGCATTTAATACCCTGGAACAGGACAAAGCAGAGGTGGACCTCCACCAACTGATCACCAGCGAGGAGGAGGATCTTAGGGTGATCGCCTTGTGGGGAACAAGCGGTGATCATGGGAAGACGTTCGCCATCCAGGAGGTTTATGATGATCCAGAGGTATTAAAAAAGTTTGGATTCTGTGCTTGGGTTCGGTTGAGATATCCTTTCAATCCACAGGAGTTCCTGCGGAGCTTGGTGAGGCAATTCTATGAAAATTCCTATGATGAGGTTGGAAAGAAAGAAAGCGAAACAAGTGTCGGGGCTAACATTTTTGCAAAGATGAAGAAGATGAATCAAGGTGATTTAGTCCGTGTGTTCAATGCACAGTTGTGTAGCAATAGATACCTGATTGTGATAAATGACCTATCCACAATAGAAGAGTGGCATTGCATCAGAAAGTACTTTCCCAACAACAAGAAACAAAGTAGAATAATTGTTTCAACGCAGAATGTTGAAATTGCAAGCTTGTGCACCGAGAAACCGTACCAAGTGTCGGAGCTCAGGCAGTTGTCATGTGATCAAACTATTTATCTTTTCCACAAGAAGGTAAATCTTTCTTCTGGTATATCTTCTGTTATACATTTATTTCGTTTGCTATATTGATGATATCTTCTTATTTTCATTTCACATATAATTGCAGAAGACGGTGGAGAACAGCATGACCAGTGCTAGAACGGTGATGTTTGCTACCAATGAAGGGCTTACCGACATGGAAGAAAAACTGAAGGTTGGACTCCTCCAGCTGATCGAAATTAATTTCTTCAATTACATGTCGGTGAATTATATGGGATTCTATAAATGTTCAAAATGTGTTCTTTTTATCCACACATAGATGCACACTAAATGAACCTGAATTTTACCTAGTAATTTGATGTGCAAATAAATTGAATTAGTGGAAACTTTGAAGATGCATCCAAATTACATGAACTACTACGTGTTTATATGTTAGATGACTCTTAGCAATATCTTGCAGTGACAAGCAAGATGCTACTCTTACCTCTGAGAAACTTACTTGGTGTGCTTATAAAATCTCAGTTAAGTTAACTAGTTAAATCTGGTGCAAAGAGATATTTCTTCTTGTCTTCTAAATTTAATCATTTTTATATTAAGACAGTCTACTAAATATAGCTTTGGCCATTAGATTTTTATTTTTTTGGCGAATACTGCTTTGGCCATGCATTAGCTTAATCAGGATATATTATAAAATCCAAAAAAATCTATTAGTCAAAATAATTTTGGAGAAAAAATCACTCGTATACCAATCCAAATTTCATGCATCCATTAATAGTCAAAATTTCAAAAGGTTGACACTATCCTTCTCTTAAACAATAATTTGTGAGACGGAAGGAGTATTTAACGAAAAAATCAAAATTGATGGAAGATAAAATTGAGACATTTTAACTTTCTGAGACATGCCTTCTGTCAAAGCATATGCTACTTGAAAAAGACATGGTAGCTAAAATTGAGTTGGGGCTAAAAATTAATTAGAAAGATTGTTAGGTACTTATGAAAAAGATAATTTGGAGAGCATATTTTAAATCATGCAATTGAAGTCCACAAAATGTAAATAAAAAATCCACAATTAAATCTCCAACATTGTCAAAGTTTACTTTTGAACCTTGAACTCTAAAACTGATATTATTGATTCTTTTCTAGATCAAATGCTGCGATTATATTAAGCCGTAGCTGAATTTAGTACAATTTGGTTCATAATACAATCTGGTGCAACGCTAAACCACACGTTACACACATTATTATCATCGCAGCCATCTTTCACCATTTGATGAGTAGCTTTGTTCCCGTTCGCCACACCGCACGAACTATGGTTTGTTCTAAACTATAAAGAAGGGTTTTTATTTCACTAACCAGCGGACCGTAGTTCGATCGACCGTGGCGCTCCCTATTTAATTTTGCTGCCACGTCAGTACCTCCTGTCTTCGAAACATCACGCTGAAGCTCGCAACTTGTAGAACCTGTTTGCACACCATCAATTCAACACCTTCCTTGTCAGCAGTGTGAGAAAACAATGGCAAGCTCCTGCGATGAAGCTACCATGGCAGGCACGAATGACTACACCACCCTCACCCTTGTTCTCTGCGGATCTGAAGGCACCATCGACATTAACTTTACTCCAGCCCGTGAGCAGGCCGGAAATAGTGCTCCAAAACCCTGGCTGGTGCTGTTGGAGATGGACCATGAATGTGCAACAATTCCACTACCCATGCAGCAGTTTTCTTCCCGATTGACTTTGGGTTTCTCCCCTGTCCCTTTTCCAGTCCAATCCAATAACCAGCTTTCGAGATCATAGTGGCACGACAGATGGACTGCGTTTTTTTCCATTGAGAGTTCAAGACACCCGTATCCTAAGCTACCATGTTCTAGGACATAGCTGAGTGTGAACAGTTTCAGAAGTGGTGAACCAAACTATCTTGTTTGCCGCACGCTAGACATGAAATTCCGTCTTTAATTTGCCGGTCTTTGAGTTCAGTTCCCACTGCTAGGACATTCTCATTCAGCCTCTATCCCTTGTTTGATCACATGACCGGGAGGACTCAGGTGCGTCTTTATGTTGTCTCTTACGCTGAATAGCAAGATGATAAGCCAACTTGACTGAAAAAGTCCAGATTTAGTGTGGTTCCAAGTAGGAAAATCATCCTAACCTAGTGTTCCAACATGGGTTTTCGAAATATCTCGGACATCTTGATCATAAAAATAGAGAGGCAATTGATGTTCTTCCCACACTCCCCCACCTGGAGAAGAAAATCTTTCGGTCTGTCATGGCAAACATCTTTCTTACACCCCTGTGGGTGTTGATCACTATTCCGCAGGATCCATTTGTCCTACAAAACCTTGATGTTTGACCCATCACCAATCCACCACATGAGATCTTCTCTAAGGAGCTCTTCCATGGATGATGCTCAGCCAAGTATACGAATCCCCGCATACAAAAACTCCCCATATTTGAAGTACCTCAACCTTAAGCACCCTTGCACAGAGTGAGTCCGGGGCAGTAAGCATGCACCAACCTTGTTTAGCCAGCAACGCTTGATTGAAGCTTTCAAAATCTCTAAAATCGAGGCTGCCCCAGTTCTTGGCACGGGATTTCCTGTCCCACCCGATCCAATGACCTTCCATTGCCCATATGTGTCTCCCAACCAAAAATTTGAGGAAACCAAACTTAATTTCTTGAATTGCTTCTTTGAGAAACTGAAGCAACTCATTGGGTAATCCAAGAGAATAGATTTGCCAATAACTCCCTTGGCCGGCTTGGACATGCCGTTCCCTTCAAACCCTTACTTTACCCGATGATCGCTCTGGAACATGTTAAAAGCATCTATATTTTGAGCCACCGACTGCCGTAGGCAGTCCTAGGTAGTGTTGGGAGAATGCTTCACATGTACCGATGGGAGACTTAAGATTGTTTTTTAATTTAGTTCTGCATCCTGGTCCAAGAAAAATAGAAGATTTATGCAAAAAAATATTTGAACCTTTAAATTCTGCAAATTATCTCTTTGACCATAACTGATCTCATAGTCCTATAGTAGTGTAGTACTATCCGCAAGGTTTTCATGCTACCTAGTGTAGCTTCGAGGAAAACAACTCAAATGTGTGACATGAGTCAGCAGGATAGGTACGTTGCTATAAAAAGCTGTGGGCCAATCCCGCATCTCATCATCTGTTGAACAAGGACTACCATCCTCATGCGTCAACAACAACAACAACAAGCAAGCCTTTCGGTTGCAAACAAGTTGGGGTAGGCTAGAGTTGAAACCCATAAGATCTCGAAGCCAAGTCATGGTTCCGGAACGTGGATAGCTAACTTCCACGCACCCCTATCCATGGCTAAATCTTTGTCGATATTCCAAACCTTCAGGTCTCTCTTAACGGACTCCTCCCATATCAAGTTTGGTCTACCACGACCCCTCTTAACATTCTCAGCACGCTTTATCCGTCCGCTATGCACTGGCGCTTCCGGAGGCCTCCGTTGGATATGTCCAAACCATCTGAGACGATGTTGGACCAGCTTCTCTTCAATCGGTGCTACCCCAACTCTCTCCCGTATATCGTTGTTCCGTACCCGATCCTTTCTTGTGTGGCCACATATCCATCTCAACATGCGCATCTCTGCTACACTTAACTGTTGGATATGTCGTCTCTTCGTTGGCCAACACTCCGCGCCATACAACATCGCAGGTCGGATAGCTGTCCTATAAAACCTACATTTTAGCTTTTGTGGCACTCTCTTGTCACGTAGTACGCCGAAGCTTGGCGCCACTTCATCCAACCAGCCTTGATTCGGTGGCCCACATCTTCATCGATATCGCCATCCTTCTGCAGCATGGACCCCAAATATCGAAAAGTCTCTCCGGTACCACCTGCCCATCAAGGCTAACCTCTTCCTCCTCGTGCCTAGTAGAACTGAAACTGCACCTCATGTATTCAGTTTTAGTTCTACTAAGCCTAAAACCTTTCGATTCGAGAGTTCGCCTCCACAACTCTAACTTTCTATTAACCCCCGTTCGGCTATCATCGACTAGCACCACATCATCCGCAAAGAGCATACACCATGGGATATCTCCTTGTATATCCCTTGTGACCTCATCCATCACCAAATCAAAAAGATAAGGTCTCAAAGCTGACCCTTGGTGTAGCCCTATTCTAATTGGAAAGTCATCAGTGTCGCCATCGCTTGTTCGAACACTTGTCACAACATTATCATACATATCCTTGATGAGGGTAATGTACTCTATTGGGACTTTGTGTTTCTCCAAGACCCACCACATGACATTCCGAGGTATCTTATCATAGGCCTTATCCAAATCAATGAACACCATATGAAGGTCCTTCTTTTGCTCCCTGTATCTCTCCATCAGCTGTCGTACCAAGAAGATGGCTTCCATGGTAGATCTCCCAGGCATGAAACTAAATTGGTTTTTGGTCACGCTTGTCAACCTTTTTAAGCGGTGCTCAATGACTCTCTCCCATAGCTTCATAGTATGGCTCATCAGCTTGATTCCACGGTAATTAGTACAACTTTGAACATCCCCCTTGTTCTTGAAGATTGGTACTAAAATACTCCGCCAGTTCTGATGGGTTGCTTTGTTCTGAAAATACTTTGTATTCCTTTTTTTCGAAACCCTTGGGCCTTGGCCTCTGCTTTCGATGCATACGACCTTCTTTATAAATTTATCCAACAAAAAATGGATAAAGACCATATATCAAAAAACATGAAGCCTCCGCACAATACCTAGCATACCTGGCAAAGTGGCAATGGATGAACATCATGTCAACGGGTCCTTATGCTTAGAAAACAACAAAATTCCTCCATCGGCTTGGCATCAGGAATATATCGCAAACCCGAAACACCCTCTAGATGAAACGAGAGCGCTTATCTAGTTTAGCAGAATCTTAGCGAGCATCTTATGTACACGCCACGGATGTCTTCACCGCCATCAAACCGCCAAGCAATCTTCTGCATAAAAACTTCGTCGATTTTACCGATGATGCCACCATAGCGCCGGTGCCTCCTTCCTGCGCGCGCACCTCAGCACGCTTCCTTCATCGAGACTCCGCGGCGCAACGCCATCGAGACCCACCATCATCGACGCGGCAAGAACCACACATCAAAGCTCCTCGAGCCAGCATCAACGCCAAAAAAGATGCCCCCTGGTGGGAGAATGGCACCGCGCGTTGCCATCGTCCGATCCGAGAGACCAAGATCTGGGGCTTCCTATGGAGCAGCCTGGTCAAGAAGACGAAGGCTGCATCAACGATGCCTTCAACAAGGTAGCGACGCGTAGGTGCCACCAACGTCCACCACGACCAAAGTAAGTTTTCACAGGCATCTCGCCTCCCTTAAACCCGCAGCCGACTAGATCACCACCAACCGCGAGGTCGGTGCTGCCACCATCACCGAAGTTGTTGCGCCATGAGGGGCCACGTCATGGCCATGGCCACCTAGCTCGTCAACGTGGTATGTACCACCATGGTGCCTAGCAGCCTTCACAGCCATGACAAATCACCCCGCCGCCTATAGCCACCGACCTGAGCTCCGTTGGTTATAGCTACATGCTTGTACCACTGGGCGGATGGAGCCCACACTACCGCCTTATGCGCCGAGATCGCCTCTGGAGATCCGCAGCATCGTGCCACCGAAACCCCGCTGCCCACCCGCCGCCGCTAGATGAAGGGGTTCGCCGCCGGTGGAGAAGGGCCCCGCCGCCTCCTCTGGCAGTGGTGAGGAAGGAGATGGGGAGGGTGTCGGCTAGGGTTAGGTGAAGGGGCTCGGGAGAGGTGGATTCCTGTCGCCATATTTGATCCAATCGTGGCGTGACCGCTGCTTGTACATCAACTGCTCCCGCTCATACACCTCATGAAGTTCCTTTTCAATGCCCCGGACTCCTGAAGATCAAGAGACTAGAGTGTTGATTTTAGCTTAGTCGAGGGCGCACCGAAGTTTTTTTAATGTGTAAGCAAACAGAACTAAAGGTGTTATAACTCCAGCGTTTCATATGGGAGGATTCCTCTCATAGTCGAAACCACACACGCCAGGTAAATCATGAGTTCATGACCCTTAACGTGACTCTCCCCACATGCTGACTGCACCATCTTATCATAATAATCGTGCTTGGTCCACATCTCTAGTACGTAGGTAAAATCCCGTGGTTTTGACATTCGACGATCAGACTTTTCAACCACCTTGAGTAGCGCGGAATGGTCACTTGTCCTAGGAAACAAATGGATGAAGTCCTCTGAGAACACATTCCCTCTGGTTATCCAAATGAACGGCTAGCCCGAATAGCCAAGATCAATGAGGCGCCAGTCCAACAAAAACAATATCTCTAAAATGTGTCATTTGTTCTTTGCTACATGAATGCAACCCTAATTGTTCATCCCGCATCAGCATTTCGTTGAAACCGCCTGCACAGCCAAGGAAGATCATCTTGAGCTTGGAAATTTGAAATCCTCAATATTTGCTACTTTTTTATTTTCCCAAAAATTTGGGTTTTCTACTTTCAGATCTATTCTGAAGATTGCTCCCCTTTTTCTGTTTTTATAAAATTTTGAAACGGCAAGATGCATACGTGCATAAATGACGTCAGTGGCGGACCCAGTAATATTTGGAAGCCTGGCCAAAAGCTGCAAGTACGATGAAATTTTGTCGCACACACACCTAACTTTTCTGCACGAATATATTACTTCCCTTTTCCAGCCAGGAGTCGATAGGTGCCTGAATGGGGCATTGATTTGGATTAATTCGATCGATCTATCAGCCGGGTTTTGCCCACCATCGTGAACAACTGGAGGCCCAAAAGTGATGTGCAACAACCAGTCACGCTAATCACCCGACGTTTAACCAATTATTACAATCGCTGGCACGAGACGCAAGCACAATCGTTTCACGCATGATGCGCGCAGCTAGGAATGAAGCCTAGGCAAGTGCAGGGGATAGGGCCATAGGGTTAAATTAAAATGAGTCGATAGTTCAAACTAAAAAAGAACCGGTTCAAGTATGAACTTTTGCAACAATTCATGGTTGAGAAGTGGACCTTTTTTCTACATATGTGTAAAGTACAAGCATAGAAGTTCTCATAGAAATGCTCTTTGTTCAGGCTGGGCATGCATCAACGCCCACAAGCGAAATACAGCAGGAAGATGAAGGACACAAGACTACAGGTGAACACAAAGTATTTAAGCCAATTGCTACAAAGAAGTTTGATCGCAGCAGAACACTGGCTCTGGTTGATGGAGTGCTTACTGGGCGAGAAACGGAGAAATCTGTTGTTATCAAGTTAGTTGGTCAACCGGACAACAACCAAAGCTGTAAGGTGATCTCAGTCTGGGGAATGGGTGGGCTGGGAAAAACCACTCTTGTCCGAAGCGTGTACCGAAGCCAAGAGCTTGCTGTCTGGAAGCATGCATGGGTCACCGCACTGCGTCCTTTTAACCCCGAAATACTCCTTAGAGATTTGGCTTTGCAGCTTGAGAAAAGTATTCAGGAAGATGCTCCTGGAGAGACATCAACCAGAGTGCCAAATAAGAACACTTTAGTTGCTGAACAGCAGAAAAAGAATAGGATAGCACTGATGAATAGTAAAGAGTTGAAGATGGAGTTAGCTCGGCTACTGAAAACACAAAACTGTCTTGTCGTTCTTGATGATATATCATCCACTTCTGAATGGGATTTGGTCAAAGGTTGTTTGGATAATGCTGAAAGGATCATAATCACGACAAGAGAAAAAAATATTGCCGAACATTGTTCAAGAGATTACGGGAGCATGTTCAGTCTTGAAGGTCTTAAAGATAATGATGCACTTGACCTCTTCACGAAGAAGGTACCTTTGTAACTTACTTTCTATTTTTCTTATGATTTTTTTCTCCACTTCATATTATATTAACTATGCTTTATATTTTTGTCAATTAAAATTTTAAAATTTGAAAGTCATGTCTTCTTGGAGAAATTATTGTTTATGCTCAATAGTCTTGCACATACATAAAATACTGCAACTTGGAAAATTTCCACACCATTCCAAATAGAGGAAAGAGTCCTTTTCTATTTAGAGTGGTAAAAATTTGAGGTCTTGAATTTAACAGATATTTGAATATCTAATAATTAACCATAGACGACAACTCATGTGCCTTGGAGATCATACCCCGGTTTACTTTATTGAATTTTGATAAAATCAAATTTAAACCTAAAAAAGGGGGCCAAATATGCCATTAAAACCTTCATTGTTCAAAATAGTATGAAACCCTACTTGTGTGCATTGTATTGATCTGGTCCTCATGCGTTTTATATAGAGTACATGTGGGGAGACATGGAGTATATGACAAGTAATGCTATTTTTAAACATAATCTATCTCTATATCTAGAGTTTGTAGGTAGTACGGAGTAATATTTTATCTCTAACCACATCTAAATATACTTCTAACATTCACCATCAGCCATTGTAAGAGCGAAGCGGGACGGTTGCAGCTGGATTTGAAGTCTTGTATTACTTCCATCGTTTTCTCCGCTCCATCATCATCAATTAAATTATGATGGATTAGCACCTAGGGCCGTGATTATATCCCCTTTAGGAGCCTCCCTATCCCTCCTATATCACCTCCCGCAATCAAATTGGGAGTTCGCGGACTCAAGTGCCGATGCTGACACTTTGAATGGAGTTGTTGTCGATGCGTTGTCGTAAATATAGTCGTGATATAGATGTATCCGATCATGCTGTAGTAGCCATGATCGAGGTAGTCGTGGTTGATTATCAAGTCTGTATAGACATGGCCGGAGGCACAAAAGAAAATTGCAAATTGCGCTATGTTTATGGACGGAGCGATAGTTGTAGACTATCTCCACCTTGCATATATCAGAGATGTCGTGTGGAGGCGACTTGCTGATATCAGAGGACACGGTCGTGGGACCACCAGTTTTGTCAGAAATGGAAGAATCACACCAAGCACACAACGGTTTTGGAAAAACCGTTTGCGTGGTTTTAGGTGTTATCATAATTAGTGATGCCGGTGTATCGATGACGTGGTCAATGCCATCATCGGTGTTGTTGAGCAGATGATGTGTGCCCATTTGGGCGATGTGCTGGGGGTATGTCTATGAACACCATGTTGACCTAAGCAGGGGCGGAGCCACACCCCTGGCAACAGGGGCCATGGCCCGGGGTGTGAGGCTGAATTCCCTCCTTTACTTTAGCACCAAGCAGCATATTTAGTACAGTTTGACATTGTTTGCACTATTTTGCACTCTTTCTTTGCCCCTCGACTTGGTTAGATCCTAGCTCTGCCCCTGGACCTAAGCGTCACCCATCACCCGAGAAGTAGATGGCACAGGCTGGTGTATGGATGATGCTAATGTGCTCCTCGTGGATGCACTGAATGTAGCATGATGGCTCGGGTGATGATCATGTGGTCATACAGCTCGGGTGTGGATGGCACGGTAGATGCCAATGTTTGCTTGGCTTGACCTTGGATCGTTTTGAGAGATAAATTGCTCGGTCTAGGTGGTTCAGCCTGAGATTGTCGATGCCGTGATGAGGAGCGGGTCGACGCGTCATGGGTCCGAGTCTTGCGTTTGATGAAGACCTCGTGTCGATGCAGACGTGGCCTCTCCGGGCTTTTTGTCGTCTAGTTCGGATCAAATCGGCAGGGTCCGGCCCCTGGGCGCTTGGAAAAGTGGTCCTTGGCGCACCAAACCGAATACATAAGTCGGGCAGTTGCGTGTGTTGTGTCGTGGTCCTCGGCCATGTCAATGAGTTTTGTGCTCGTGCATAGCGGAGCCTCTCGCTTGCTCCTAGTGCATGCATCTATACTAGTCAGAACCTCCATGTCCACCACCACCAATACCACCTCCACCAAGGCCAGAACAACCACCATCACGGGCTACGGATACCTTGGGAGTGCGCTCATAATAGGTTCTTGTCATGGCATCTATCATGTTAATTTGGATCCATTCCAGGTCAGCGCACTCGCGACCTAACCCTTCCACACCAGGCGACAATAGGACCACCACCCAAAACCTAACCCTCTCGCACCTGGGTGGTGGCAGCGCGTCACACAGTCACCGACGCCTCCTCTAGCTCTTTTCTTCCTCGACCTCCCCTCCCGAAGCCGCGGCCCACGACATCGTCAGGCAAAGCCTGTGCGGCGCGGCGGATTTCCTACCGGAGTTTGGGGCGCGGTGGCGTGTTTCGCCGGCACTTCCTGTGCGCTTGGTGCGGGTAGCGGCACCCAGGAGCGTGGCGTTCTTGAGGCTGCAGGCTGCCCGAGGTGGTGGCAACATGCAAGCAGACCCGATCTAGGCCTAGATAGGCTCGGACGGGCCGCGACCTGCAAATTACTTCTTCATCTTGTCGTCTTTATCGCCAGCCCGATCGATACTGGGCTATGCCTGCAGCATGAGGAAGCCGGGGACGCCGTTCCTAGGCATGGTGGTGGTTGTCTCCTTCTCTGCCGAAGGTATCATTCTTAGATTCCACATCTTGTCTGTGCGGCGAGTTTGAGGAGGCGTGGTTGCCGGTGAAAACCGAGATAAGGCTCCAGTCATGGCGGCATATACACGACGTTACCTTGTTTAACGCAACGTCGTTTGCATTCTGCGTTTACTCACTCGTGATGCCCCGGCGAAACCCCAGATTTGGGTATCCTAGATTGGACGATGTCGACGCTTTCCACGCCACGCTCCATCATGAGGACATTGTTTTTGGAGTAGTTGTTGGATGGAGGTGACAAGTGGGGTGCTGCAGCATGGTTCTTACCGCGTCAATGGCGGTTGGTCTTTGCAGTGTCACATTGCAGAGTATCAATGGAGGACGCGACCTAATGTGCGCACGCATGGAGGAGGTGTTGTCTGGCGCCATAGTGGCTTCATCCGCAGGATTTGCGAAGTTCGTGCAGATCTTAACTATGAAGATTGCTCGGCGGTTCGATGGAGGTGACAACTTCTGTAGTGGGTACATGAGGTGCTCGCTAAGAGTATGCTAAACCGGGGTATGCCATGTTTCTGGTTCCTAGTTGATGGAAGGGTTTCGGTGTTTTCCGGGCATAAGACATGTTGACATGAGTCATGTCTTTTGATTTATACTCTTTGTATGTCCTTTGTTGAATAACTTAATAAAGATGGTAGTATGCATCATTTTGATGCAGAAGCTGGGGTTTCACCCTCCATTCGAAAAAAGGGAGATAGCGTTCTTCGGCCTTCTTCTCTTTCGCTAACCTTTCCTCCTCTAGTGCAAGCCTATGCTCTTCCGCCCTCCTCGCTTCGGCCGCGGAAGTGGACATTGGGCCGCTGGGCATCTTCATCGCCTTTGTCAGCTTCCTCTCTCGCCGGGCTCCTTCCAGAACAAGGGGGTGCGAGTAGCCATGGCTTCGGGCGAGGTGACCTTGGCCGCACCCTTTCCGTTGTCCTTCATCTCCCATGTAGTGACGTTCACCGTGATTTTTGTCCTCGACCTTCCTTGAAAAAACCATGGGCATAGAGGTCGACTTCGGAGGCATTGAGCCAGCGTTGTGGCTTGGCAGGATTGCGGAAGGGAGCGTCGCTTCCATTCCAGACCGGAGTCGGGTGCGTCGGCGCTAGCGAGGAGACGAGGATGCGGAAACAGTTGGAAGGTGGGGAGGAGGGTGGGGGAGGGAAAAATATTACTCGGCCGGTGGCACAATCGAGTATAGTTAGCCTCCTTTTGGGGACCGACTTTTATAATTTTGACTCCTCTAATGGTATAAATGATCTGTTAGGTGCGGTTTTAGAGGAATTTTACTCCTCAGTCGACCATGCTATCTTGCGTTTTCTGTTGCGTGATGGGATCATGACTACAAGCAAGTTGATTTTGGTGCCGATTTCTGCATTATGTTCACCGAAATTTGAAGGTCGGGGAAATCTGGATTGGGAATTGGAATTTCAAAAATTGGATTTAAACTAATCTGAGGGACAATCTAATATTTAATTGGTCTAGTGACATGTCCCCGGGGAGAAGAAATCGATCTCCCAGGGGTGGCGCTACGTGGAAGGAGAGAGTAAGTGATATTGGAAATTATATGAATTTTCGTGCATTGTATGAAACTATTCTTGTTGGGGTCTATAGTGGGGAGACATGGATTACGAGAGAAGTAATGATACGTTTAAATTTAATTCTCGCAAAGAAACATGATAATCTATCTCTAAAGTTTGTGTTGAAATACACAAATTTATTCCTAAGAGTTATAACTGGATGTCTTCATCTTATCTAGGGAACACATGAGCTCCTAGCAATTATATTTCAAAATGCATTTTAAAATCAGAATATATGTAATATTTTAAAAGAACAAAATATTAAGTACTAGTTTCTCTATGAATATCATGGGAAGACTCGCATAGTTTTTCCCGTGCAAAAATAAAAAAGTGGTGCAAACGGATTACTTTAAGTTACTAACACCTTTAAAATTGTTTTTTAAAACGTGCAAGAATCAAGAAAATTTGTGTCCAAACAGTACCCAAAAGTTAGGTCGTAAGATTTTTTGACAACTTTTTAAATGTAGAAATATGATCTATTTTTTACTTCAGCTCCTATTGTTATTTTCGCAATGGCTTTATCCTAGTTCAGCTTCTACGAGCCACAGGCTGCAGCTAGCACAAACAAGTATAGTATTTGATAGTCTTAATTTAGCGATAGTTATTCTGTAATTGAAGTACTTAATTTGAATATTATATTTGTTGTAGGTATTCAAAGACAACACTGAACAAATCTGTTTTATCCCGGCTATGATGGAGCAAGCAAAGATTATCCTAAAGAAGTGTGGTGGACTTCCCCTTGCAATATCAACCATAGGTGGATTTCTAGCAACTAAGCCAAAAACTGCTGTTGAATGGAGAATGATGAATGATCGTATTAGTGCTGAACTAGTGATCAATCCTGAACTTAGGACAATAAAGACAGTTCTTATGAGGAGCTACGATGGTTTGCCATATTATCTCAAGTCTGCTTTCCTGTACCTATCAATATTTCAAGAAGATCAAGTAATTAGGTTGAATCGTCTAGTGACGCGGTGGATTGCAGAGGGATACTCACGAGACATTCATGGCATTACTGCTGAGCAGCTCGGTCGTAGGTATTTTGAAGAGCTTTTGGATAGGAGTATGATCCTGCCAGGGGAAGATGTAAATGATTACAATGGCAAAATTAGTTCTTGCCAACTTCATGATATCATCCGGGAAATATGTATCTCAAAGGCGAGAGAGGAAAACCTTGTCTTCAAACTGGAGGATGGATGTTGTTTGAGTAGCACACAAGGTCCAATACGCCATCTTGTCATAGGTAGCAACTGGAAAAGGGATGGAGATGCATTGCCGGGTGTGCTGGACTTGTCTCACGTACGGTCATTGACCGTGTTTGGAGACTGGAGACCATTTTTCATCTCTGAGAATATGAGGTTCCTCCGAGTGCTTGATTTGGAAGACACGCTAGGGTTGAGAGATCATCATCTTAACCCTGTCGGGAAGCTCCATCACCTCAAGTACCTTTCCCTACGAGGATGTTTCAATATATTCCGTCTTCCTAATTGTTTGGGGAATTTGGGGCACCTCCAAACACTGGACATTAGAGGTACACATATATTTGAGTTGCCAACAACAATCATCAATCTTGGGAAGCTAAAAAACCTTTGTGCACCTGATTGTACGCATGGCAACAAAAATGTCAAGGGAGAGGATACCATGGAACTTTACCCTTTCCATTGGTACGATCATGATATTATCCCAGAGGACTTTTACTCCTGTTGCCTTTGGATGTCTACATGTCCTGTTTTATTGAGACCACAAGTTTTAGATGGTGGTTTGAATAGGCGTGATGTACTCAATCTGTTCCGCTATGGGATTCGTCGCAACGATTATGGTGCTAAAGTTCCTAGAGGAATTGGTCAGCTGAAGGCACTGCACAAACTAGGTGGTGCCTATGTTGAGGGAGATGCTACTGTAAAAGAGTTTAGAGAGCTTACTGAATTGCGTAAGCTTGGAGTGGTTGGTATCAACAGCAAAAACAGCATGGAGTTCTGGTCTGCCATTGTTGGTCACTATCATCTTCGATCTCTTTCAGTGAGAAGAATTTTATGGGAGGATGAGTTAGATGGTTGTCTAGGTGAGGGTTTGTCGCCACCAAGCTGGCTTGAGAGCCTCAAGTTGTACGGCAAGCTAGTCAGGGTAACAGATTGGATCCATCAGCTTCAGAATCTCTACAAGTTGCTGCTTGAGAATAGCCTTTTGGAGCAAGATGATGCCATACAAGCGCTTGGGGTGCTACCAAATCTTGCAGTTCTACGCCTGAAGGACGATTCATTCACGGGGAAACAACTCCATTTCAAAAACTCGGCTTTCCCGAGTCTCGTGGTGCTGGAGCTTTTTATCTTACGGAACCTTGAATCGGTGCTGTTTGAAGAAGACGCAATGTCTAGGCTCGAGCTGTTACAAGTTGGTTATTGCTCCAGCCTGAAGAAAATCTCTGGGCTATTAGTTCTCACAAGCCTCAAGGAAATTAGGCTGGATTTTTATATGAGATCATTGAAGCCAGAGATCCTGAGCCAGCTAGGGGAGCATCAGAAGTACGTCATCGTGAAAGATGTATGAATTCCACAGATCTGTGTATCCCCCTTTTCTCCTTCGTGTTCGTGTTGGAGTAGTACTACCGTAATAATATTTGTCATTGTATATATTTCGGGGACCAGTGTAGATGGGCTCCGAACTGCTGATTTACATTATTATTTTAAACATGTAATCCTGTTGCGATTGGAGCATATTTTTCTGGGCAGAGTTAAATTTTCTGTGGTCGAGTGGGCGTCGTTCTCCGTGTCCCAGACTCAGGTGACCAGGTCGCGCCTCCTCGCCAACTCCGGCGGTCGACCCTTGCTCTGCTGCTCCCCGCACGGCACAGGCGGACCGGCCCACCCGACCAGCCCAAGGTCACGTCTCCGCCCTCTAGAGATCTGACGGACGACCCTCCGCCCTTTGCCGCTCCAACACGGCTCTCCGGTCGCCGCACCGCGTCCTCTGGGCTCTGGCGCCGGTCGCCGCCCACGCCCAGCGCCCTCTGGTCCGGCGGCCTCGCTCGCCTCGATCCCTGCCGCAGTGCTGCTGCTCTGCTCGGTATGCAGTTGTGGCTCCGGCGGCCTCGCGCTTGATTCCAACCGGAGTTGCAGGCAGACCACATGCCGTCAGGCACATAGGCCATAGATGGGCACCAGCGACCAAGCCAATCAACTAGGTGCCAATATGGGAACTAGCGACCGAGCCAATAATCAACCAGGTTTTCCTTGTGCTATAGTTGTTCCCTTTGCAATCACCTTATTGCAGACCATAAATGTAGGTAATTTTTTGTTGTGCTGCGAGAGAATGTAGGAAAAAACTCAGTTATAGCTTTCACCTGGAATTGCAACCCCAATTAGTTATTAAATTCAGAGCTGTGAAGTTTACGGGCTTTACCTGCATCATATTTTTTGGCTCTGCACTTTTTATGGAAATGCAGCCTTTTTTTTAACATTGTACTACCAATTTGCCTTGATGGCTTGGATAACCATCAATAGGAACACATCCGTTTGATCTAATAAATAAATACGAGCTACAAATCCCGAACAATATTTCCTTTAATTTTAGTTTCAAGCACCATGCTGAACATGATGTGTCCTATCACTCCCCTAAAACAACTTAGCCTATCTCTGCACAAATGAAGCTAAATCCCCTTATGCACTATATAAATAATTAGTTGACATTGCTCATATACATCATATACATCCGCAGTTTTCTGCACTGAGCCAATTCACTAGCCGGCGCCGTTTGAGGCGTAGGGCGTGAATCGGGCGCGTCGGCGGCTCGCGGTACGACGATTTTCGCGGGTGGGGCGCCTTGTCAGCGAGAGGACGCGACGGTTCGCATCGGCCACGACGCGGGAATGTTGGTCATCGGTGTTTAATGGTCTCCCGCATGGAAACCGAGGAGGCGACGAGGGCAATGACTAGCCACGCGGCGTTCAGTCGCCTACGCCGCCGTAAGTGCGGGTAGTTGGCACCACTATTTAGTATGTACACCGTCACCACCGCGGTGCTATCCTCTCATCTCCACCGCCGCCACGCCATTCTCTCCTCTCCACCTCAAAGATGTCGCGCCGTCTTAAGACGACGTACTCCATGCTTGGTCTCAATGGCCGCGCGCTGCGTGCGGCGCCTCCACCATCACCGCAGCTGGAGTCGCAGCCCGATGCAGACTACAACTCCGACGACGCCGAGGACCGACGGTTCGCGGCGTGGCACGAGGCCTACGTCGCAGATGTGGAAGCTGAGGTGGCAAAGGAGGCGGCGCAGTGGGGTGAGCAGCCGCAGGCCCCCGCCGACCCGGAGCAAGCGGCGATCCTGGCATCGTTGAATGTGCAGCGCTTCCGAATGTTGAAGGAGGAGCAGCGGGAGTTCATCAACGACGCTAACCTCGAGCACGCCCTCGAGATCTCGCGCCAGCGAGCGACCACGGAGGAGGCGCGACAGAAGCTCTACGAGCTCAACGCTCATTGCCACTACGAGGCGTCCGCCCGCGAGCAAGAGAGGCGCGCCGAGAACGAGGCTTCTCGGTAAAGGCTGGAAGCGCGGGGATAGCGCCGCCGGCAAGCTCCTGCGACGCCGGTCGCCATGCTCCACCACCAGATGTGCGAAGCAAGGAACGAGAGGCGGGCACGGACGCAGGCGGCAAATGCGAATAACGATGACGAGGCAGGCCCGTCCCATGCCCCAACCTACGCCAGTAGATTAGAATTAAGTTTAAGTTTTATTTAGATTTAAATTTAAGTTACTTGTATATAAATTTCGTATGAATTTCGGTTTTAAATCCCACTGTGGAGCATACATGACCCGGTGCGCCATGAAACAAGAGGTGAAGGCGAGACAATCAGGTCGGTCTCAGGTAAGTTGCTGCAGACCAAGTTGTGTGAAGTTGATGTTGCCGGGCCTGCTTGAATTGGAAAGGTTGGATTTTTTTTTGAGCACGTACTCAGCTGTGTGAAGTCTAGAGATACGTGGTAGAACTGACACTTTTGCAGCAGCTTAGTCGTATTACCAACCCGTGACTCCTATGACCCAGCCGGCCGTGCAAGCAGAGTGGCAAGCCTGTCCGTGCTTCCGTGTCGATTGCCGTAATAGAGGTGCTCGATCGCTTCCATGGCGACGACCCCATGTCTGAAACATCATCGATTGACAAGGACTTCCTCACGGCGACAGAGTCCATGGAGGAGTTCTCCCCGGAGAGGTCTGGATTTCATGCGCCGGCGGAACGGCGGTCTGGAACAACTGAGTTCTGTTGCTGGGAAAGACCTCCGTGGGTTGCTTTGCTTTGATGCATTCCAAGTTCTGGCTGGACAAGCTTCAAGCGCTTGCTTGAGACAAAACAAAAGATTTGATGACAGCGCCCACTTTCAAAAAAGAGTTCGTATGTCATAAGATGGCACTGACCGATGCTGAAGACATCTGTCCGTTGAGCGAATGACTGATGATCACGAGCGAGACGGGCCGTTGGATCAACTTGACCGGTGGCTAGGACAGATAACCGAAGAAGAATACGACACTTCGTCAGTAACTGCAGATAGACAAGGCAGTCCACGCCGCCGCCGCCGCCCGCGGCCGTCGATTTTGTGGGTAGTTCGCCGCCCATGGAAAAGAAGCGGTGGTAGGCTGGTGTTAACTGTGGGAGGCGAGGGTGGTGGGGGAGGAGGAAAGGAGGGCGAGACGCGGTCGCCGTCGCCGTCGCCGTCGTTATCGCATCCTCTATCCGTACTACTCCACCCAATCCACGGATGGCGACTACCTCGGGTGCGTGTCCTATCTGACACCCCGACGGCAAGCAGCGACCCGGCTCGGGCGCCAGCAGTCGTCAGTATTCTCAGCGGGGCGGGAGCCTGGAGCCAGCAGCAATAGGAGACGCGGAACAGAGGCGATCGGCCATGCTGGGCTGCATCTTCGACGGCGACAAAGACGTAGAGGTTTCTCTCCATTTGGTAAGCGATTCCATGTCATCTCGATCTCTGCCTCCCACAATTTTCCAGTCTCAATCAGCCACGACCATGCACGCCCTCGATTTTCCACCAATCGGGCGCCTGTAAATTCGATCTGGGGATGAGTCATTGTGGCGTCAGAGGAGAAGAAGGAATCGAGTGACAGTAAATTCGGTTTGGGAAAATAGTTCTTGTGGCGTGGCGTGGCGTGGGATGAAACAGGCTTTGGAACAAGTAATAGCTAGTGCTAGTCGGTGCTGTATAGTCACGCACATAGCATGTTCGATGATATGCCTGATGCAGTTCTGTTTGTGTGAAGTTCATGTGTCATTGTAGGCATGCAATGGGATGCTCCATTTTTTTGTCTTTATTTGCAGGCATGCAATGGGATGCTCAAATGAGAGTGCCCATAGGGAAGAAGATGGCCTGCTGGAGAAAATGTTCCGTATCTACTATAAATACATAATGTTCTGCATATACCAAAGATTGTTAGTGCTAACTCTGCCCACTGGTCTCTATGCATAGCACAATTATTTTTCAGAAATTGGTAATTTCTGAATTTAGCCCAGCTTGCATTCTTTGTATGTACAATAAAAAAAATAGTCAGCTCGTGTCCTCCTGTTACATACCCACCCAAATTAATCTCATATAATAGGCAACATGGGCTGGGTTTAGCCATGTGACAACTCATCTCAAAGTCAAATGCAAGCTGGATTCATATGAATGCGGACAATCTCATATTAATCATCGCTATTTTCGAAACATCGGGGATTACACTAATAAGACTTGTGCAGTCAGTCTTCTCATATCCATATAGACATGCAATGGATCTGGTCCCGGCAAATGAGGTGGTCTTCTGGGTTTAATTAAACTGGTCGATAAGTAGCCTTTGGACCTAGAAGAGGCACTCAACGGCAGGAAAATAATAGAGTAACTATACATTGGGTTTAGCCATGGGACAACTCATCTCAAAATCAAATGCAAGCTGGATGCATATGAATGCAGACCATTTTATATTAATCATCGCTGTATTCGAAACATCGGGGATTACACTGATAGGGCTTGTGCAGTCAGTCTTGCATCCATATAGACCTGCACTAGATCTCTGCACTCCGGATGGGGTGGCCTTCTAGGTCTAATTAAACAGGTCAATAACTAGCCTTTGGATCGTGGAAGAGGCGCCCAACGGCAGGAAATTAGTAGAGTAACAATACTTATTTTCCCGAGTTAGAATAGTAAATAACCAGGGTTAGCATTCTCATTTGTTCAAATTGTAATCAAGTAGGCTTCAGATCCTGTTTGCCTCCAGTAATAAAAGATTCAGCTTCCTGACATCATGTCAGTTTCTGCCTTGGCCCTCACTCTGATCAAGGAGGAATCAATACTTATTTCTTATGTTGTCTTAGATGACACCACTTCTTCAATTATCATAGCTAGCAACTACGAGGTCACGAAGCTATCCAGAACTCTGTCTACCCCAGCACAGCAAGGCCCGTGAGGATGTCCAAGGACCAGTACTCTGCTAAAATTCAGCATCCTAATCAGCTTCATCTTTCATTTGAAAACTTGACAAATCAACCTGTTTGATAAGAAATGCACCGGACCTCGTACCCTGTTTGATAAGAAACTCACCGGACCTCGACGTAAGCTCAGTTCTTTGCAGTTTTTCTAGTTAAGCAATGAAAAATTATATTGTCCGTAATATGTGCCTTATAATTTGATCTCTTTCATCTCCCTGTAGCATTCCCTGTTTGCTATGTCTCGGTATATGAGGCATTTGCTATCATGCCTCTACAAGTTTCGCCATCTCATGTCCTTAAAAACTTAGATTACGTCCAGAAGACAGTGGCACTGCAAATTTCTCAAATTAGGGCTCTGTATTTGGAGGGCATCTATCTCTGGATCAGAAAAATAAATCTTTTGACATTACCAGTTCGATGACTGTCAACTGTGGGTATGTTACATGCATCTGCTCTTTCAGAATTCCAGATTAATTCTCTAGCTTCACAATATTGATCTTTGAACTCCGGAACGTTAATACTGCTTGAAATTGTTTGCACTGTCTTATCAGATTTTTCAGAGGAACGAAACCTAGACAATGTACCGGATTCAACATAAACAATGATGATCGCCTCACTAGCATCCAGATGCCAACTTCATTATCTCTGTGCAGTGAACTAGAATTCTTGACATAAGCCATTGTTTCTTCATCTACAAACATATAAAAACATGCATTGGCCATTGACAATTCAGTGATATTCCTTGGATGTTGAATCATATCATAATTCCCTGGGCAAGGGTATCAAACTCTGAGCAGATAATTGAATGCAAAAAAGTTACGACTATTTTGTAAACAGTTCTAGTACCGAAAATGGCGGAAGCTACGATGAGCCCACGGATTTCTCCATTTCCAGTCGTCTGAAACCTCCCTTATGAAGATCCCAGGCATACCGGAAAGGTACCCTTTATACGAACCATAACCTTTGTAATGTACTTTCCACTTGAACATGCAGTCACAGAATGAACACTCATGTGCAATGCAAGATAATATTGAATAATGAAATAAAATATCAACTCCATAAACAAAGAAAATGTGTACGGTGATATGGTCAGCATGTGTGGCAAACTTGTTGAGGGGCTACTGTACAAAACACGTTGGGGTATCCATCTTTGGGTGTCTCATATTCTAAGCCAGTTTATCAGAAATTCAGAATCTAATCAAATGCTGCTTTTCCTTCGCTTTTCTCTTTATACCTTACCTCGTTTCATTTATGGGACCATGCTATAGCCTATAGTTCAGTAGTTGAAACCACTAAACATTGTGCAAGAGGTTGTAAGTTTGTCTGTTGATGGTGGATTTCTGGGAGTTCTGTCCAAATGTTTAACTGAAATTAGTTCTAGGAGGTTTTAATTCCAACGGCTTCAGTAGTTCAAGTGAAGGAACATAGCAACTAATGCTCTCCAACATGGGCACGATGAATGACCAAATACTTTAGTGGTGCAGATTCCCAAGCTTCTGCTCCATAGGATATTTCCAAATGTGAGATTTTCAGTTTGGATAGACGCAAAACTTCAGCTTGTTGTGGATCCTTATCTACTGCTTGAGAGGTTTGCTTGATGGAATGAGCTTTGGTTTATTTTTGTGTTATTTCTTGGTCAGATTATTCTTAAGGAAAAAAATCTGGCAAATACTTAGTGTTGTGTTGTAATATCCCAGGTATTGGGGTTACAAAAATAGAGGAAACAGATGTGTGCATTGCATTCATGCATAGAAAATCTGGGGAATTTTCGCGCTTTAAAGTAAAACGATCACGATGAATCGAAGTTTCACTTGACCTTGGTGGAATTGAAGTAGCTCATCAAGTCAAGCGCTATAAACCTCAATGTGACTTTACTAAAACCTTGTTTTAGGTAGAGATGATTTGATCTAGGGGGTTAGATCAAATGGAACTAATAATCAACATAACAACACTTTACTCAATGATCAATTGCTTGATCTTATTAAAGATCATAACATGGTATTTCTTGCCATAACATAAGAACATCTATTTAAGTACAAACCAAGTAACAATAAAATGGAGAAACCATTCTTCACTTATCTTTCCCATATCTTAAAACTAATCCATGATCCTACCATACACCTCATGGTATGGATTCCACTTAAAACATGGAATCATGACAAGGAGATCAACTTTAGAAATATTTATATTCTTCTCTATTCCAAACAGTTTTACATCAAACCTAGAGAGGTGAGAGTTCTATTATAATTAATAAAGAAGCAATAACCAACCTTGAGTTAAACCTTGAATATACATCCATGCATTTAAATCATCATCTTTAAGAGAAAACCTAGGATGTTAATCAAAACAATCCCTAGAGAGAGAAACCAATTATGTTAAACATAGATTTTGATGATCACATAAATCTCTATGGAGCCTAACCTCAGATTAGTATTAAAGTCCTTCCCAAATGAGAGATAACTATCCATATGTCCTGATGATTAAATCATCATTGTTTAAGAAGAACCCTAACAGAATATCTCAGACATTCTCCTGGGATATAATCCATTGAGACAACCATGACCATGTCCACCTAAGGAATTATAAGAGAAGTACTATACCTTAGTTGATCAAGACAATACTTGACCTTAAAAGTGAGAAACCTAACTCAGGGGAGATATACTTTAGAAAGCCAAACCTTGATCATTATAAAATGAGTATTGATCATAAACCCTAAGAACTTGAGGAGAAGTTATTAAGAACAAGTTGATCATGCCTAATCCATGATCATGTTCTTGAGGAATGTGAGGATAAGTTAAATCCTAATAGGATAAGTAGATATCCTTCACCACATGAAATCATAGGGAGGTAACTAGTAAGCAACCCTAGGATTGCATCCTAACCTTAACTTGTGAACCACTTGGTGATCATAAGTAGAATTCTACAACATCTACATTCCACTTATTCTTCACCTAATTAACAAAAGAGAACCTTAGAATAAAACTCCATACTTAATATGGTGAGAAACCATCCATCCATATGACCAAAGTTAACTATAAAAAGAACTATAACAACTTTAGTTACTTTAATGATTAATTGAGGATATCAATAGAAGTTAATTGGGAGAAGACAGAACTAATTCTCAAGCCCTTAATAAATTAAAGGAGCACATGAACAATTAAGCAAGTAATCATATTACCTTGGTTAGGGGAGATTAAACCCTAGCAAATGCAATATGATGGCATCTCAATTCTACAACCCAGAAGTTATATCTCAAACCTGGTTGTGAATCACTTGGGTGATTACAATTATAAAACCAGACCATAATTGAGATTTGAACCAAGTACCATCAGGTGAATATAATTAGAACCCTAGAATTGCTCATTAGCTTAATCCCATGCTTCACTAATTAAACCTAAGAAATATCTAGTGCTTAAACTCATAATTAAACTATATGTGAGGTGATCAACCATTTATCCTTATAACCAAGATAAAACCAAATAAAACTCTATATACCATTAAGTAAGATCAACAATCATTGGGAAAGTAATTTGGATATTTCCAAGGGCAATATTCAAACTAATGCATATATGGTTATTTAATTCAAATCCCAATAGTAATAAATAAATTAATGCCCTAGTATTTCTATTGAATTTTATAATACACCACAATAATCTTTAAAGTATCTGCAGTGCCTTGTACTAATATTTGTATGACTCAAATAATCAAGACCTGCAAAATAGAAAGGAATTCAAATTAGAATTCAAAACAGAATTAAAAACAGAAAAAGAAAACTGATAAAAGAAAAGAGAGAAAAGAGCCTTACCTGGCCGTAGCAGCCCACCACCACTAGCCCGTGGAGCAGCCCAGGACCAGCCCAGTCCAGCCACAGCCCAGCACCACCTCACCTTGGCCCAAACCCACCGTAACCCTTCGGAAAATAAAACGAAGAAGAAAAACGTCTTCTTCCTCCTCCGTCCACTCGCCACCGCGGCGATGACAGCCGACGTCGAACACGCCGTCGATAAGGATGGCCGGACGTCGCCAACCGTCTCAGAGCCTCACTCTAATCACCTCACGTCCGTGCTTATCCAAATTTTGCCAAGATTCACGCCCGTTTGCAACACTGTCGCCACCGACGCATCCCGTCCGTGTCCGATGCCGTACCACCATTGCCGTTCATTCCCCGTCGTATAAAAGCACGAGGAGCTTCGTCAGTAAACCCTAGACGCTCGCCGCCCCTCCATAATCTCTCTCAAACCTCCAATCCCTTTATATCCTCTTCACACACCGAGGGTTGCTGTCGGAAGGTTTTCCGGCTAGCCGCCGCTATAGGCCACTCCAGGGTTGGATAAGTAGTCGAGGTGATGCGCCCGAGCTCTCCGATCATCTATGAGGAAGGAATCGAAGTGAGAAGGCCTCAATCGCCGGAATCGACGATTTTCTTCCGGCCGGTCATCGCCGGAATCCGCGACCCTGAGCTCTTCTCCGGCCATCCCTGCCTTCGACGACCACCGTGAGCAAACCAGGGTGAGATTGCGCATCGATTGAGCCTGTATTCGCTTCCTAGCATGCATCCTAGCTCCATTTAGGCACTTCGCCGGAGTTCGCTGCCGCGGAACTAGTCCGCCGACGTGATTCCGGCGACCAATAGACGATGGCACCACCACCAGTCGATTCCCTATACACTGCTGGTTCGAACGGAACAAAGATCGCGCCTGCCGTGCTCCTAAATCGGCGGCGCCGTCTTCTCCTGCCCGCCGGCGTTGAGCCGCCGGCAAGGCCGACGTGGCCATGGGGCCCTTTCCTGTTCATTGACCGGTCGTTGCCTGCGTGGCAACTGACCGGGTCAACGACCCCACCTGTCTGCGTCTGGGTACAAAACAAACCGGTGTCTTTAGTAATTACAGCTATTTCAATATTCCTGAAAATAGTGGAAAGTTTAGAAATTCATATCTCACTCATAAAAACTCAGAAAATTATAAATGAGATCTTAAAATTCTTAGAAAACTAAACTCTATCCAATAAAAATATAATATGAAATTTTTATTTTTAATAAAAATTTAATTATTTAATACCTGTTATTTAAGCCTTTAATTTTAACTCTAAATTCAAATAATATTCAATAATTAAGAAAAACTTCTAAATTTAATAAAAACCAGTAAGTAAATCAGGAAAATATTAAAACTATTTTTCCTTTACTTATTACTTATTAAATCCTTAATAGGAGGATTTAAACCCTAATTAATAATTACCTTAATTATTAAATTATTTAAAAATAATAAAAAGCCAAATTGAATATTATTTTATTTTGAAGTTATTAATAACTTCAACTTTATTAATGAAGTTATTAACTTATGAACTAAATAGTAATTATACAACACTAATTCCATACGGTAGAAAATTAGGAACTTATCATTTCATGTGTAATTCTAAAAACCTAATCCAAATTGGAACCATAGCTCCACTAATTCTTTTGAACCCTAATTTACTTCTAAAACCTAAACCCTAGATCCTCTCATATAATCTTGGTGTTCTAATTTTCATACATAGAATCATAATAGCTATTACATACCTGCCATGCCACATAAAATTGTAGGAGCCCTATTATCAATAATTGGTAGTCCAGGTAGGCATACCTATCCAACCTAGATGATCAAATAGGACCAACACGAGTTTCTACACTTAGAGGCAATAACTTTAAGTATCCATATTTATCATCACACCAATGTGATGAACCTTAGGAGCAATCATACCAACTCTTGAGCATTCCATAACCATCCTCCACTAAACCCTAGTAGTGTTGGATACTTATCAACCATCCTATTTAGGAGCCAATTATTCCTTACTTAATAGAACCAACGAGTAAAACCCGGACCACCTAAACCCTAATTAACATACTTCTTATTATTTAAGAAGTATGTTCTTCAAAAGTTATTCTTTTGAAATAAATAGAGTGTGCTCATCAACCCTACCTAATAGGACCTATAAACCCTAGCCAGCTATCACCAACAAGGTATACCACCTTGATAACAACTATTGGTAATTAAGATGTTTAGGCTTAATTCCACAATTCAAGCCTAGTAGCTGATGAATCCAACTAGGTTGTGATCCATCTAATACTAACTTCAGAAACAAGATGAAACCATAGCCAACCATAGAAACCCCACAAACCTAATTATCATATTTATTCCTCATTAAAGAACATGTTCTTCAAAATTTATTCTTTTGAAGAATATAACAAGTAATCATTAACCATGCCACATAGTATTAAAATTGACAACTTGCTCTTTACTTATTATACAACTACAATTCCTTGATGTGTATGATTGTTACTATGCATGTTCTCACTCTGGTCGATGATTCTAATACAACAAGAACCTAATAAAAACCTTGTTTGTGAATCACTCCAAAAGTGCAACACACCCTGAACCGATCACTCGCTACTCACTAATCCTAAATCATCGGGGTTAGGACACGCTTAGAACGATTGCATCTCATACCTATGCATTATTGCATCCTTGCCAATCTTTTAAACATCGTCCTTACCGGATGATGATGCTATTTCAGAATTTGGAGTTATTGCGTAACGAAGACCTTGCCTGCATAATCTTGCGAGTCAAGAAAGGCAAGTTCATCACTTGCTCATGTCATTTGAGTATTTCTATCAAATTAATTGCAAAGTATTATGGTTATCACTATTGCATAAAAATCAAAACCACTACTTTCATAACTATGAATATGACTATGTGGTGGGCAATGGAACCATGGATTGTGTTGATATGGTGGAGGTTCCATTGCAAGGGTTTATATCCATCTAGGATTAAACAACAAATGTCGTCCGATGATTCTTGTGCCGTAATACCCGTATTAACCATAAGATCTGGAGTGGGACGGAGTAGTCAAAAGTGTTTCCACCTCTCGTTCATCAACGGATGCGCTTTACCGTAGACACTTGTATCCGTCGGGGCAAGCGGTTGGCTGGGGAAGCCTTAAGTCCCCACGGCATAGTCCGTAGACACTTGTCGCTCGAAGAACAAGCGGTTGGTCTGGGAAGCCTTAAGTCCCCACGGTATTGCGGTCTATGATGGGTTGCGGCTATCGGCGAAGGAGTTTGGTTAACGAGTCCCAAACTGTTGTCGTGGTCGGGGTCCACCCGTGAGTGGGAATAATGGGACCGGCGAGGACCCAGGGTCGGGGCATGCAACAAAGGGTGGGTGTTCGAGGTAGCGGAGGAACATGATTGGCTAGACCTTATACCGGGCCTCACACCATAGGAAGTGTGGACAAGCCTGCAGCTTGGTTGGCACCAAGGTTAAGATCTCTTATGGGTAAAGCAACACACCTCTGTAGAGTGTAAAGAACCGTGACCTGTCACTCCCTGTTCCGGGATATGGAACTGCGAACGCGGCCGGAAAGGAGCTCCATGAAGTTCTAGTAAACCGGTGAAGGCTGACGGACATAGTTCTTCTGAATAAAAACAACCTCTTGAAGAAATGATTATGAAAACCTGCATTGGTATTAGACTTTCTGGTCTAATGCTATAGCTAGTGCATTAAACACCTCTTTCCTATAATGAACTTGTTGAGTACGCTCGTACTCATCCCACTCTTAAATCCCCTGCTTAGATATGAAGACATCGAAGGAGGATCTACAGTGCAACTCGAGGGCCGAGAAGTCAACAACTACTTCAAGAGACAGGACCCTGTCAGAGGAGTCAGATACCACATCCAACAAGGAGAAACCTAGATTAGCAATAGAAAGGAACTAGCTTCCTAAACTTAGCTCCTATTTAGCTAAAATCTATTCATAGCCTCTGTAGCTAGTTAAATACTCTACAAGTAGAGTTCGTGTTAGGATTAGACCACGAGTCGTTCTTCCGGAGTTTATTTGCAGTTTTACCTCATTGTAAAGTAGGAGGCTGTGCTGATCTTATGTAACAGAGTCTGTATGTAATTCTATAGACATACCTTGGACCCGCGTATGTTTCTGTTGTACCACTCTGAGCGATATAATACTAGTGGAACGGAGTTTTATTGGTGTTATATCAGACTTGCATACTACACCATGCAGTGGTATGCCGGGTCACCACAGTTGGTATCAGAGCAAATGCTTTGACTCTAGGATTAAAACCCTTTAAAGGAGACCTATAGGATTGGTAGTGTCTATAGGAAGTCGTCTTATTTAAACCAAATACTTCTTATGACTTGAGATGGATATTCACTTGAGAATAATCCTGACACACTTGAGTCAACCTTTCTTACCTATATTTCCTAAGTAATGTTAGCTAGCTAATCTCAAGTATGTAGCATACTCTTAAGACCCTAAAATAGATGAGTAGACCATAGTTGGCATACAATACATGGTAGTCCAAAGAGAGGATACAACCACAAGGAAGATATCCTATTGGAAGATGTGTACCAACACATGTTAGGGTTAAGTAAGAACTATTCAGACATGTAATAGAAGTAATATCAAGTGCTAAAGATAAGTATAGTAGGAAGATAGCCTACTAGAAGGTGTAAACTGATACAAATAATGGGTAAGTAAATTATTCAAACTTGTGAAACAACTGATAGTAAGTGATAACTATGAGTCATATGAGGTAGTATAGTCCATGATGAGTCAATCATGGGAGGTAAGGAAGGGAGATAGAAATAAAACACGTCTACTTATAGATGAGAGTTGATAATCATATATGATACACCTGAGAATCATTATGTGATTTACTAGAGCCTCATAAATATTTAGGAGAAGTACAATAAGAAGCCAGTTGTTCAACAACAGTGCCAGAATTGGGTTCCAAAACAATAAGAAGTGTGCCAAGCACATCATGACCATAGTCTTATGATAGAAACACTTGGAAGTATAGGAGCTATATTTCCATAGTTGTGTGTTTAGTGTAGCAATGTTAGAACCCAGACATATCATGTGAGATAGTCCTCAATAAAATGAAGGTTAAGTAGAACTTCCAAAGAAAATTAGGTTAACCTTAATCATCCCAGACCACTTTGTTTCAAGCTTATCTCATTGCAAATGTGCAATTAAGGTAAAGGTTGAGACAAATAGTAGAATCCCATATACTCGTGCTAAGTATCACGATATAAACCTATCTTATGTGGTGTTATATACTACACATCGAGCCTCGATGTTTAGAGATGTCTTACTCAACTAGTATATTCAGGCTTATGATGGTGTGTATCATATGCACAAAGCTGAATTTTCTTGGATTTTATTGGATTTTCATTGTTTGACTAGATCCATACATGAAGTTCGACTTTGATATGCAAATGCATGTTGCAATGTCAAGTTCTGACTTGATGCTATAGATCTAGAGGGTAATGGTAATCGTGTGAGGAAGTGACGAATTCTGGAAGATTCCGAAGACAAGATGAAGCTCCACCAGAAAAAGAGAAGTAAATTTGTGGGAAGCAACCACAATATTCAGAAGGAAGGACCAACCTAAACTCATGCTTTACCTCAACAGAGGAGTACTTTAGTACATGGGAAGCATGAAGGTAAGAAATATGGTGATTATGGTGAAGGCAGACGGATCCATAGTCAACATAGAAGAGGGAATGCATGGGGAAATCACTTAGGATACTATATTCATAGTGTCGGCTAGTGGTTTTCTTGCAAAATAAACCCTGAATGAAGGAAGGTGATATATGAAATCATAGCAGACATAAGAAGACCATAGTCGATATCGGAAGACCACAATTGGTATAATATCAATACTGCGAGATAAAGTAGAAGATGTCTCGTTCGGTTGATCGAACCTATAATAGAATCCATTTTTAGATATCAAATAGCCACAGTTGGTATAATAACCACAAGTTGGTATCGGTTGGTATTACAAATAGTCCACGATTTAATTAGTTGTAACAAAAGTTTGTGAACAAATAAAAAAATCTTGTCAGCCAAATAGCTAGATCTATAAACATTTAGTCAAAGGATTCACATTGGATGTCCACAATTGAGTGGATACACCACAAATATTCTTCGCGAGACCTTAGAAGAAGTAAAACCCATAAGTTAGAACCAGACCAATATTCCAACCATAAGTCCAATAGTTGGAAGAATAGGAGTTGAAGACCATAAAAAAAACTCCAAGGGGTAAAGTAAAGATGGAGTTGGATGTACAGTGACTCAATACTCTGACCAAGATAGAAGAAGAAGGTCTGAACTGAGAGGAAGTTCGGTCTTATTTTCGTAAGATTATCGAACACTACTTCCAGAAGGATGTCAGACCAGAAGCCGAGGTTTATACCTCGAGGAAGTAAGAAGTGGACTATAACTTGAGAAAGGGAGAAATATTTACTCAGAAGTATGGAAGCTCAAGTAAGCCAAGGATAATGAAGTTGGACGAAGAAAATACCAAAGACCAAATAAAGCTCTAGATGGCCAAAGATCGAAGAAGATTGAACACATCAATACCAAAGACTAATAGAATGACTCCTTTCATGGAACCTAAATAACCAAAATAGTTTTAGGTATCACCTATAAACCATGATTGGATGGACTAAATTAATCTAACCCATTCTTAGAGGAATAAACCATCATGATCATTTCCATGGTAAGTATCTTACCAAGTATCATTACTTGCACTTTTGGTAGTAAGGGAAAAACAAAGACCTATTTTATCAAATAGGAGAATGTTATCCAATTAGTCCTCAATTAAGACTGGCAAGACAAGAAGAAGTCCCAATCATTGAATATTCAATGAGAAAGGAAACAAGCTTATAATATTGGAGGAAATCATGGATGTAAAGGAAGTAATAGTTGTTTGATGTCAAACAATAATGGATTCCAGGAAGAATCTGGACAAGGGATATATTCAATTATATCCAGTGAGATCACCATGGAGTTCGAGAAAAGTCGTAGTCTGCACAAGTCCGATACACACTTCGGAAACGTGAGAGAGATCAAACTTCGAGGACGAAGTTTAGTTTAAGGGGTAGAGACTGTAATATCCCAGGTATTGGGGTTACAAAAATAGAGGAAACAGATGTGTGCATTGCATTCATGCATAGAAAATCTGGGGAATTTTCGCGCTTTAAAGTAAAACAGATCCACGATGAGTCGAAGTTTCACTTGACCTTGGTGGAATTGAAGTAGCTCATCAAGTCAAGCGCTATAAACCTCAATGTGACTTTACTAAAACCTTGTTTTAGGTAGAGATGATTTGATCTAGGGGGTTAGATCAAATGGAACTAATAATCAACATAACAACACTTTACTCAATGATCAATTGCTTGATCTTATTAAAGATCATAACATGGTATTTCTTGCCATAACATAATAACATCTATTTAAGTACAAACCAAGTAACAATAAAATGGAGAAACCATTCTTCACTTATCTTTCCCATATCTTAAAACTAATCCATGATCCTACCATACACCTCATGGTATGGATTCCACTTAAAACATGGAATCATGACAAGGAGATCAACTTTAGAAATATTTATATTCTTCTCTATTCCAAACAGTTTTACATCAAACCTAGAGAGGTGAGAGTTCTATTATAATTAATAAAGAAGCAATAACCAACCTTGAGTTAAACCTTGAATATACATCCATGCATTTAAATCATCATCTTTAAGAGAAAACCTAGGATGTTAATCAAAACAATCCCTAGAGAGAGAAACCAATTATGTTAAACATAGATTTTGATGATCACATAAATCTCTATGGAGCCTAACCTCAGATTAGTATTAAAGTCCTTCCCAAATGAGAGATAACTATCCATATGTCCTGATGATTAAATCATCATTGTTTAAGAAGAACCCTAACAGAATATCTCAGACATTCTCCTGGGATATAATCCATTGAGACAACCATGACCATGTCCACCTAAGGAATTATAAGATAAGTACTATACCTTAGTTGATCAAGACAATACTTGACCTTAAAAGTGAGAAACCTAACTCAGGGGAGATATACTTTAGAAAGCCAAACCTTGATCATTATAAAATGAGTATTGATCATAAACCCTAAGAACTTGAGGAGAAGTTATTAAGAACAAGTTGATCATGCCTAATCCATGATCATGTTCTTGAGGAATGTGAGGATAAGTTAAATCCTAATAGGATAAGTAGATATCCTTCACCACATGAAATCATAGGGAGGTAACTAGTAAGCAACCCTAGGATTGCATCCTAACCTTAACTTGTGAACCACTTGGTGATCATAAGTAGAATTCTACAACATCTACATTCCACTTATTCTTCACCTAATTAACAAAAGAGAACCTTAGAATAAAACTCCATACTTAATATGGTGAGAAACCATCCATCCATATGACCAAAGTTAACTATAAAAAGAACTATAACAACTTTAGTTACTTTAATGATTAATTGAGGATATCAATAGAAGTTAATTGGGAGAAGACAGAACTAATTCTCAAGCCCTTAATAAATTAAAGGAGCACATGAACAATTAAGCAAGTAATCATATTACCTTGGTTAGTGGAGATTAAACCCTAGCAAATGCAATATGATGGCATCTCAATTCTACAACCCAGAAGTTATATCTCAAACCTGGTTGTGAATCACTTGGGTGATTACAATTATAAAACCGAGACCATAATTGAGATTTGAACCAAGTACCATCAGGTGAATATAATTAGAACCCTAGAATTGCTCATTAGCTTAATCCCATGCTTCACTAATTAAACCTAAGAAATATCTAGTGCTTAAACTCATAATTAAACTATATGTGAGGTGATCAACCATTTATCCTTATAACCAAGATAAAACCATATAAAACTCTATATACCATTAAGTAAGATCAACAATCATTGGGAAAGTAATTTGGATATTTCCAAGGGCAATATTCAAACTAATGCATATATGGTTATTTAATTCAAATCCCAATAGTAATAAATAAATTAATGCCCTAGTATTTCTATTGAATTTTATAATACACCACAATAATCTTTAAAGTATCTGCAGTGCCTTGTACTAATATGTGTATGACTCAAATAATCAAGACCTGCAAAATAGAAAGGAATTAAAATTAGAATTCAAAACAGAATTAAAAACAGAAAAAGAAAACTGATAAAAGAAAAGAGAGAAAAGAGCCTTACCTGGCCGTAGCAGCCCACCACCACTAGCCCGTGGAGCAGCCCGGGACCGGCCCGATCCAGCCACGACCAGACACCACCTCACCTTGGCCCAAACCCACCGTAACCCTTCGGAAAATAAAACGAAGAAGAAAAACGTCTTCTTCCTCCTCCGATCCACTCGCCACCGCGGCGATGACGACCGACGTCGAACACGCCGTCGATAAGGATGGCCGGACGTCGCCAACCGTCTCGAGCCTCACTCTAATCACCTCACGTCCGTGCTTATCCAAATTTTGCCAAGATTCACGCCCGTTTGCAACACCTGTCGCCACCGACGCATCCCGTCCGTCTCCGATGCCGTACCACCATTGCCGTTCATTCCCCGTCGTATAAAAGCACGAGGAGCTTCGTCAGTAAACCCTAGACGCTCGCCGCCCCTCCATAATCTCTCTCAAACCTCCAATCCCTTTATATCCTCTTCACACACCGAGGGTTGCTCTGTCGGAAGGTTTTCCGGCTAGCCGCCGCTATAGGCCACTCCAGGGTTGGATAAGTAGTCGAGGTGATGCGCCCGAGCTCTCCGATCATCTATGAGGAAGGAATCGAAGTGAGAAGGCCTCAATCGCCGGAATCGACGATTTTCTTCCGGCCGGCCATCGCCGGAATCCGCGACCCTGAGCTCTTCTCCGGCCATCCCTGCCTTTGACGACCACCGTGAGCAAACCAGGGTGAGATTGCGCATCGATTGAGCCTGTATTCGCTTCCTAGCATGCATCCTAGCTCCATTTAGGCACTTCGCCGGAGTTCGCTGCCGCGGAACTAGTCCGCCGACGTGATTCCAGCGACCAATAGACGATGGCACCACCACCAGTCGATTCCCTATACACTGCTGGTTCGAACGGAACAAAGATCGCGCCCTGCCGTGCCCTAAATCGGCGGCGCCGTCTTCTCCTGCCCGCCGGCGTTGAGCCGCCGGCAAGGCCGACGTGGCCATGGGGCCCTTTCCTGTTCATTGACCGGTCGTTGCCTGCGTGGCAACTGACCGGGTCAACGACCCCACCTGTCTGCGTCTGGGTACAAAACAAACCGGTGTCTTTAGTAATTACAGCTATTTCAATATTCCTGAAAATAGTGGAAAGTTTAGAAATTCATATCTAACTCATAAAAACTCAGAAAATTATAAATGAGATCTTAAAATTCTTAGAAAACTAAACTCTATCCAATAAAAATATAATATGAAATTTTTATTTTTAATAAAAATTTAATTATTTAATACTTGTTATTTAAGCCTTTAATTTTAACTCTAAATTCAAATAATATTCAATAATTAAGAAAAACTTCTAAATTTAATAAAAACCAAGTAAGTAAATCAGGAAAATATTAAAACTATTTTTCCTTTACTTATTACTTATTAAATCCTTAATAGGAGGATTTAAACCCTAATTAATAATTACCTTAATTATTAAATTATTTAAAAATAATAAAAAGCCAAATTGAATATTATTTTATTTTGAAGTTATTAATAACTTCAACTTTATTAATGAAGTTATTAACTTATGAACTAAATAGTAATTATACAACACTAATTCCATATGGTAGAAAACTAGGAACTTATCATTTCATGTGTAATTCTAAAAACCTAATCCAAATTGGAACCATAGCTCCACTAATTCTTTTGAACCCTAATTTACTTCTAAAACCTAAACCCTAGATCCTCTCATATAATCTTGGTGTTCTAATTTTTATACATAGAATCATAATAGCTATTACATACACCTGCCATGCCACATAAAATTGTAGGAGCCCTATTATCAATAATTGGTAGTCCAGGTAGGCATACCTATCCAACCTAGATGATCAAATAGGACCAACACGAGTTTCTACACTTAGAGGCAATAACTTTAAGTATCCATATTTATCATCACACCAATGTGATGAACCTTAGGAGCAATCATACCAACTCTTGAGCATTCCATAACCATCCTCCACTAAACCCTAGTAGTGTTGGATACTTATCAACCATCCTATTTAGGAGCCAATTATTCCTTACTTAATAGAACCAGCAGTAAAACCCAGACCACCTAAACCCTAATTAACATACTTCTTATTATTTAAGAAGTATGTTCTTCAAAAGTTATTCTTTTGAAATAAATAGAGTGTGCTCATCAACCCTACCTAATAGGACCTATAAACCCTAGCCAGCTATCACCAACAAGGTATACCACCTTGATAACAACTATTGGTAATTAAGATGTTTAGGCTTAATTCCACAATTCAAGCCTAGTAGCTGATGAATCCAACTAGGTTGTGATCCATCTAATACTAACTTCGAAACAAGATGAAACCATAGCCAACCATAGAAACCCCACAAACCTAATTATCATATTTATTCCTCATTAAAGAACATGTTCTTCAAAATTTATTCTTTTGAAGAATATAACAAGTAATCATTAACCATGCCACATAGTATTAAAATTGACAACTGCTCTTTACTTATTATACAACTACAATTCCTTGATGTGTATGATTGTTACTATGCATGTTCTCACTGGCTGATGATTCTAATACAACAAGAACCTAATAAAAACCTTGTTTGTGAATCACTCCAAAAGTGCAACACACCCTGAACTGATCACTGCTACTCACTAATCCTAAATCATCGGGGTTAGGACACGCTTAGAACGATTGCATCTCATACCTATGCATTATTGCATCCTTGCCAATCTTTTAAACATCGTCCTTACCGGATGATGATGCTATTTCAGAATTTGGAGTTATTGCGTAACGAAGACCTTGCCTGCATAATCTTGCAGTCAAGAAAGGCAAGTTCATCACTTGCTCATGTCATTTGAGTATTTCTATCAAATTAATTGCAAAGTATTATGGTTATCACTATTGCATAAAAATCAAAACCACTACTTTCATAACTATGAATATGACTATATGGTGGGCAATGGAACCATGGATTGTGTTGATATGGTGGAGGTTCCATTGCAAGGGTTTATATCCATCTAGGATTAAACAACAAATGTCGTCCAGTGATTCTTGTGCCGTAATACCCGTGTTAACCATAAGATCCGGAGTGGGACGGAGTAATCAAAAGTGTTTCCACCTCTCGTTCATCAACGGATGCGCTTTACCGTAGACACTTGTATCTGTCAGGGCAAGCGGTTGGCTGGGGAAGCCTTAAGTCCCCACGGCATAGTCCGTAGACACTTGTCGCTCGAAGAACAAGCGGTTGGCTGGGGAAGCCTTAAGTCCCCACGGTATTGCGGTCTATGATGGGTTGCGGCTACGACGAAGGAGTTTGGTTAACGAGTCCCAAGCTGTTGTCGTGGTCGGGGTCCACCCGTGAGTGGGAATAATGGGACTGGCGAGGACCCAGGGTCGGGGCATGCAACAAAGGGTGGGTGTTCGAGGTAGCGGAGGAACATGATTGGCTAGACCTTATACCGGGCCTCACACCATAGGAAGTGTGGACAAGCCTGCAGCTTGGTTGGTGATGACCCACAAGTATAGGGGGTGTATCGTAGTATCTTCGATAAGTAAGAATGTCGATCCAACAAAGCATGTTGGGTGAACAAATTACAGCTTGGGCAATTGACAAATAAAGAGAGCATGACAATGCACATACATATCATGATGAGTATAGTGAGATTTAATTGGGCATTACGACAAAGTACATAGACCGCCATCCAACCGCATCTATGCCTAAAAAGTCCACCTTCAGAGTTATCATCCGAACCCCTCCAAGCATTAAGTTGCAAAGCAACGTACAATTGCATTAAGTATGGTGCGTAATGTAATCAACAACTACATCCTTAGACATAGCATCAATGTTTTATCCCTAGTGGCAACAAGCACAACACAACCTTAGAACTTTCTCATCATCGTCCCATGTGTCAATGCATGCATGAACCCACTATCGAGCATAAGTACTCCCTCTGGAGTTAAAAGCATCTACTTGGCCGTAGCATCTACTAGATAACGGAGAGCATGCAAGATCATAAACAACACATAAGCATAACTTTGATAATCAACATAACAAGTATTCTCTATTCATCGGATCCCAACAAACGCAACATATAGAATTACATATAGATGATCTTGATCATGATAGGCAGCTCACAAGATCCGACAATGATAGCACAATGGGGAGAAGACAACCATCTAGCTACCGCTATGGACCCATAGTCCAGGGGTAGACTACTCACTCATCACTCCGGAGGCGACCATGGCGGTGTAGAGTCCTCCCGGAGATGATTCCCCTCTCCGGCAAGGTGCCGGAGGCGATCTCCCGTGATCCCCCGAGATGGGATCGGCGGCGACGGCGTCTCAAGCAATGTTTTCCGTATCGTGGCTCTCGGTACCGGGGGTTTCGTCACGGAGGCTATTTGTAGGCGGAAGGGCAAGTCAAGAGGCGGCACGGGGGCCCACACCACAGGGCCGCGCGGCCAGGGTGGGGCCGCGCCGCCCTAGGGTTTGGCCACCCCGTGGCCCCTCTTCGTCTCGTCCTTCGGACTTCTCGGAAGCTTCGTGAGAAAATAGGCCTCCGGGCTTTTATTTCGTCCAATTCCGAGAATATTTCTTTACTAGGATTTCTGAAACCAAAAACAGCAGTAAAACAAAGAATCGGCACTTCGGCATCTTGTTAATAGGTTAGTTCCGTAAAATGCACGAATATGACATAAAGTGTGCATAAAACATGTAGATAACATCAATAATGTGGCATGGAACACAAGAAATTATCGATACGTTGGAGACGTATCAGCATCCCTCAAGCTTAGTTCTGCTCGTCCCGAGCGGTAAAACGATAACAAAGATAATTTCTGGAGTGACATGCCATCATAAACTTGATCATACTATTTGTAAAGCATATGTAGAGAATGCAGCGATCAAAACAATGTGTATGACATGAGTAAACAAGTGAATCATAAAGCAAAGACTTTTCATGAATAGCACTTCAAGACAAGCATCAATAAGTCTTGCATAAGAGTTAACTCATAAAGCAATAATTCAAAGTAAAGGTATTGAAGCAACACAAAAGAAGATTAAGTTTCAGCGGTTGCTTTCAACTTGTAACATGTATATCTCATGGATATTGTCAACATAGAGTAATATAATAAGTGCAATAAGCAAGTATGTAGGAATCAATGCACAGCTTCACACAAGTGTTTGCTTCTTGAGGTGGAGAGAAATAGGTGAACCGACTCAACATTGAAAGTAAAAGAATGGTCCTCATAGAGGAAAAGCATCGATTGCTATATTTGTGCTAGAGCTTTGATTTTGAAAACATGAAACAATTTTGTCAACGGTAGTAATAAAGCATATGCATCATGTAAATTATATCTTATAAGTTGCAAGCCTCATGCATAGTGTACTAATAGTGCTCGCACCTTGTCCTAATTAGCTTGGACTACTCCGGATTATCACCGCAATACATATGCTTTAACCAAGTTTCACAAAGGGGTACCTCTATGCCGCCCGTACAAAGGTCTAAGGAGAAAGCTCGCATTTGGATTTCTCGCTTTTGATTATTCTCAACTTAGACATCCATACCGGGACAACATAGACAAACGTGATAATGGACTCCTCTTTTAATGCTTTAAGCATTTGACAACAATTAATTCTTTTCTCATTAGAGATTTGAGGATATTTGTCCAAAACTGAAACTTCCACCATGGAATCATGGCTTTAGTTAGCGGCCCAATGTTCTTCTCTCACAATATGCATGCTCAAACCATTCAACTCA